>NC_087323.1:5335625-5639500 GCF_037043105.1 Vanessa tameamea
AATTAAAGCGAATACAAATCAAAAGCACAAAACTCCGGTAGTGAGAAACGATACATATTTTTGTTAATACGTCTAATTTTGTCACTGCTCATTTTGTATTCGCTTTTGTTGCAACACTAATATTCCGTGCGGTCCTGTTCATATTCAAAATAAACGTGAATAAGTTTAATTTTTTTTAATCAATTAATAAATAACATACATAATGCAAATGGAAAAGTCTTATTAAGTAAATAAGAAAGAAAGAAAAGCAAACATAATCTTTATTACAGACAAATAAACTTAATAAAGTTACAGTGTACAAAGACCACATTACTTTAAGCAATCTCTTACAGACAACCTTTATAATAAGATTAATATAAGTAAGTAGTCGGAATAGTGTAAATATCCGCTGGTACCAAAGAGCCGACCTAGAAATATAAATATATATTTGAATATTCTGTTTATATCGTTATACATACCATCACCGAACTCCTCCTTTTGATGATTTTTCTTGTATATGTTTGAATGTAATGGTTCAAATTTGGTAGGCTCTGCGATCAGACAACATACTTGGTTATTTTAGTAGGCCAGGCAACTTGTAATGGATACCTTTTTTATTTAATAAAATTATAGATTAGAAACTATAGTAACGAATGTTTATATTAGCCTGTAAATTTCCCACTGCTGGGCTAAGGTCTCCTCTCCCTTTGAGGAGAAGATTTGGAGCATATTCCACCACGCTGCTCCAATGCGTGTTGGTGGAATACACATGTGGCAGAATTTCGTTGAAATTAGACACATGCAGGTTTCCTCACGATGTTTTCCTTCACCACCGAGCACGAGATGAATTATAAACACAAATTAAGCACATAAAAATTCAGTGGTGCCTGGGTTTGAACCCGAAATCATCCGTTAAGATGCACGCGTTCTAACCATTGGGTCATCTCGGCTCATATTGTTGAATGTTTAGGAAACAATAATAGGAAATTGAGAATTAAGGACAACTGGGAGCTTGCGCTAGCGTTGAATTTGTCAGATGGTATTATAAGTTATTTTATTTCTCTTGTCTTCGAATCATATGCAAATCACAATCAGAAACAAAGTTGCAGTCGTTCTTTCGTTTTTCTTTCGTAGATATAAAAATATATAAGGTAGCTGTACACTATATTCATGCGACTAAACACAATTAAGTATACAAAACCAACTAACGTTTTAAACACACAAAATTCTCCAAGCATTTGTATGTTTTTAATTATTTTATACAAAAACAAGAACATAAACGTAACGTGATATCAAATTAAAATCGCGGCAAAGCTTGGGTTTAAGTTTGCTGAGAGCCAAAACACACAGTGAAATATTAATTAAACCTTCACATGAAATGATAAAGCATGGATATCAGAAAAAAATCCCCTTTACGAACTCCCGTGATCATTCATTCAATAAACGACAAACAGTTAATTGTTACTGTCAGTGGAAAAAGTCATCTGTATTGTGTTATATGTACTTTAAAGTATAGTAGAAATCTGATTATTTCCTTACGTTTTATTATGATAAATATTTCTAAGCACCTTGTGTTGGCTAAAGGTTTTAGAACAAGTGAATTTCAAACCGCTCGAGTTTGAACTCATTGGTTGAAACCTACTTGCGCCGCTGTCTCAGCCCAACAGTATGATTTTTTCAGGGCTAGGGCAAGCCCGTCCATTAATCATCAAATATTCTACCGCCAATCAGCAATATTTGTTCTGTTCTGGTTTGAAGTTTGATAGAGCCCGTGTATCTACAGGCACAGATGACATAACATATCAGCTCTCAAGGTCGGTGGCGCAATTGCGATGTAAGGAACGGTTAATAATTCTTCCAATGTCTATACGGGTGGTGACCACTTCATAACGTGGCCCATTTTGCCCGACCGTTATGAAGTTATGTATATATACATATATTATATTTTCCCTTCTGTGATTTCCTTGGTAACCAATGTATGAGATAACATATAAACCAATCAATTTACTATTACAATAATGCAATGCATAATATTATTAAACATTACAATAATATACTACGCTTAGCGCTTTAAAAATTCGAATTTAATTTTGGACATACAACATATTTAACAATATTAGTAGTAATTAATAGTTGTTCAATGTTATTTATAGAAATTTCTGCAAACAAACATTAATGGCATTCGAACGCGGGATTTGATTCAGAGTTTTGTGTTTTAATGTCACTTCATACTATTCATAATGCGACCTCGTTTCGCCAATATCAATAGGTTATTTGTAGATTTTTATAACGAGCTCTGTAAATGTAAACGTTTGCAATAATACATTTATCATTGTCAGATACTTACCTCGTTGAATCATTCTATAAACCATTGTCACTTTTCATTTCAAATATACAATAATAGCCATATGACCTAAGTGTATAATAAATTTCAATGCTATCGTAAAAAGCTTGTATCTTGTCGAAATTAATAATTTTCATATTTCAAAGATATCATTGAGTATCATAAGATATTTAAAAAATTCATTCGTATGTCAAGAATGTATATATTCCATAACGTTTCGTTTTAAGTAATTTCCAAAAACCTTTATATATATTTTTTAGATAAGAATACAAACATTTCTATACATGTTTTAACAAAAGAACAACTTTATTCCGCTATTTCTATCCAATTGTAAATATAGTTGCTGATAGCGACACATTCTTTATTGTACATTCCCAATAGTATTCGGGTTCACTTTGTGATCGGACTTGTACCGCACTTGAAATGAAAACCTTTTTCATGAGGCGGAAATTAATATTTCCTTTGTATGTTTCTCTAAGCATGATACGTAGGTGTACTGATCTTTACAAAATAAATTCTTTATGGATACTTGATATATTCGTGGAAATATTTTAACAATTTTTATACTATTTTCAATTTTATTATCTCGTCTATTTTTCCTCCTGTGATAGATTTTATATGAGAAATTATTGCCATATTATGAAAAATCTTTCAAAAGTTTTACTTCTTCATAACTAATATTATTTTTTAAATAATTGTTTAAGTGTGTTTGATAATCTATCTCTATAAACCAACCCAAAAAGAGAAAAGAGACTTTTTTAATCATATAAGTAATACTGTCAACATTTTAATAAATAATATTAATCAAAATTGTAGAAATATAAGTATCAAAAGAACAAAATTAAATCCGGTATATCTAGTCCATATTTATTATTAAAAATGTTTTGTGACAATATTAATAAAAAATATATTCATTTATATATTTTTCTGTAAATAAAATTTGCCTTTGACATTTGTTTGGTGCCAATGATCACATTAAAAAAAGAACGTCTGGCGAATAGATCGCATGGCTCGATACCGATACATGAATGTTAGTTTGAATCACTTTATTTAAATTTTAAAACAATGTCACTGACCCCATTATTTCATCCCTTGCTAGGTTTCTTTATAATATAATAGAATTCGTGGGTTTAATATGTGACATAGTTGTTTATTAAATGTATATGTTTGAGAACTATTTTTTTTACCACCTTTACACTTCTTCGTATTGTAATTATACATATAATACGTTTATATAATTGTGTTTTGTGTACTTACGTAAAAACTAAGTGCAGTCGATTATAGAAGCACCAGCGAGAAGACCTTCAAAGACCGTTCAGTTCACTCTAAGTATGAACGCCAAGCATATTGATTAAAGTTTGGTGTTCTACCTTACAGTGAATTGCGCGTTCTGTATCATCAAGACCGCCGAGAGAAGAAAGAAAAAGAGGAAATACAAACCCAATATAAGAATTAAGTTAATTATTATGTGTATAATTATTATATTTTGTGTATAATTTACTATTTTCATTATGATATTTCATGTAAGACATTTCATATGAGAACATATAAAATGAACATATAATATTAATTGTATAAATCGGTTACTGTATCGGTGAAAAATTTCCTAAAATGTATATTTACTTTAAGATAATTAAACTCATCGACATACATCATCAACACATGATCGTAGAACCTTTTCGAATTAATTTAGAACAATGACAATGAAGTTGATATTCATTGTAATTTGATTAATATGCTTAACTACAGTAAAAATAACACGTAATACAGTAACAGTCTGTATATTTTACACACCTGGGTTCCACACCCTCCAATTTTGAGGGGAAGAAGAGAAGCTTATCCACCAAACAGTTCCACTTCCAGCTGATGGTATCATCAGATACCAACAGGTTTCACCACTGAGAACGTAATAAATTAAGCACAGAAATATTGAGAGGTAAACATGCATTCGTAGTCTGGGTAATCTCAGCTCCCAAAGTTTATACTAGTAAAGTAATCTAATACTTTTCCCAAACGTAGCATGGTACATTTCACACGAATTTATCGTAATATCCCTCGACACGAGTCGTATTTATAACATAGGCATTTTATCTTGTATATTTAATGTTAATCCCTTAGCAAAAGGGAAAACTATCTTCATACGACCCTCTGTCCACATAATATTTAAAAATAAAATAAATTGAAAATATATTCACAAAGCCGCAAAGCATAAATCAATAATCGACAAAGCCTTTAAAAGTTTCATCGTAAAATATATGAGGTGAAAATGGATCTAAAAGTAACATTCTGAAATTGAAATATTCAACAAAGATCCGGACTGAGCAAAATGTTTGGTTGCAACAGTAAAATGATGCGGCTACTTTGTGTACGCGTATTTTCCGCGCATTAGCCGCGCGCTGGTCTGTGGGACCCAATATAAATATTTTATCAGGAACTCGGCCCGTTATGTAGTGACGTCGGTAACAGATATTATGTTTAATATTTTTAAAGAGACTCGTAACAATATTAACTTACGTTTAACGTTCACTTTCACGTGTTTTAACACATTTTAATTAAACCAATAGATAGTTTTATTTCTATATTTTTTATAGCCGTTTCACACATATAGAAAATATAGTAACGTAAAAAAAATATCTTGGTATTTTTGGCCCGGGCGTTCGCAGAATAACTCACCACAATCGGAACAATGGAACGCATAGAGGAAAAACTTACAGACATTTATTTTTACACGACAGCTCAAAAAGGAGTACAATGTTTTTAAGCCTTAGTATGTTTATTTATTCCACTATAACTTTTAAATGCCTCAACAGATTTGTTGTCGTTAGATTCCCTTCTCTACTACTTTTCTGTCGTGACACTGGTAGTAAATTATTTTGAAAAGATTTCAATATCGTCGTGTTTTTAATGTACAAATTCTAGTATTATTATTTAATAGCTAATCCTCCTTGCTTCGCGTGAATAAATAGCTATATAATAAATATAACAAGGTTCTATATAAAACTTTTAGATTGAAAAACAAACCGAAATAGAAATAATCTTGTTTTTTTCCGACTAATTATTATCAACTGTTCTCTACTATTATATGCATGTATTATACATATAAACCTTTCTCTATATCACTCTGTTTATTGATGAAAGCCGCATTATAATCCGTTGCGTAGTTTAAAATATCTCAACGTACAGACGGCAGGAATTGACTTTGTTTAATGTTATTGGTTAGTTCTCGTTTGTATTTAAATACTCAGTCTAAGTTCGAATAAGGGGAAAAGTTAATAAATTGAATGAGATAACTCGATGGTATCTAGTAATAACTCGGAATGAAGGGCTTTTGGGTTGATCCAAAGGGCAAAGGTAATTGAGAATGATAAGGAAGTCGGTCAGTCTGTTGCCATTTCTCGGTAGGTACATTCATATATTTCTATGATCGGCCATTTGTAATTCGTGAATTAATTTATTCATATTCATTTTACTTACCAATAAACGATCGTTAAAAAACTGGCCCAAAAAAAATTGAGATAGAACACGTAAATCTTACCCTGTGATTGCGGATTTAAATCTGGGACATCACAACTCAATATTCTTAATTTATTTATAACTTATCACTCGGGGGTGAAACTGCCACTTAAGTATACAACTCACATTGGAGTAGCGTGATGATTTCGACTTCAAACCTTAATAAAATAAAATATTGATGCAACTGTCTGAGTAATATATTAGAATAATAAAAAAATTACCATCATGTATATTTACAGTAAGGTTCTTTACTTATACTTGCTATTTTGTATTATTATATCAACCTATTTCAAATCAAATCGTTTATAACAAAGAGGTATTTCCAATTATATAATATTAGTTGCCGTCCGCGGCTTCGGTAGGGTCGTCGGTGTTTGCCGTTGGTCGTTAAGTGTTAGGTATAAAAAGTTATCTATCTCCTTCCTTTATTCAAGCTTGTTTCATACATAATTATATATTCAGTCCAATGGTTTGGTCGTGAAAGAGCAACAGTCTCACATAGAGTGAGACAGACAGAGAGAGTTAATTAACTTTCACATTTATAATATTATTAAAGATGTCGTTTGATATCTTACTATATAAACTTATATTAATCTTTCGAAGTCAATCACAATTTGATCTCGAAACCAACTAATAAAAACAGTTATAGCAATTTCGTAACACCAAATGAGAAAGGGTTTACCGAAAAAAAGTTATTAAGTAAACCGGATTTATCCAGTTCCTCGGGTTTCAGATACTCCGCTCTCGCTTAAGCTTCTCTCCTGAGAGTTTGCTAATAAAAGAACTTTTCAAATTAGGGACGGCAACTCCACAGATAATAATTTTATGAAACTGGCACAATTCCATATTAATAAGAAACAGTTTATTTTCAAAAATAATTAAACATATTTTAAATAACAGTAACACCAATCACTACACCAACTAGGTTGTAAGAAGTACAATATTTTTCATTAAAAAATAATCTTCATAATTTTTCAACAACTATTTTAAGTGTAAGTTTTATCACAGAACAAAAATTGCTACTACTAATTTTTACTTATCAAAAATTTCTGTATTTCTGTTGGACTAATTTTTACGGATAGAAGTCTTTTTTGACATGTTTTTTCTCCTTCCCGTTCATAGTATTTACTATATACGTAAAACAATTCGCGTTCACCAACCGTCAGTCGGCCTTGGATGCGTGGAAATATATTTTCCGCAATTTTCCACTCTTCCCTCTCGTATAAAGTATGGGCTGAGACCAATTACCCGTTGGAGGCCGCGAACAGTGTGCTTTACATTTATAATCGAATATTTTTATCGATTTGAATCTTATATTTTGACTGCCGTTTGATAATAATTATTTAAAAATACTTAATAATATGTAATATAATGTATAATACTTAATTTGATTAAACCGGATTCAAAATTAGAAACTCTATATATATTTTAATTTAAAGTGGACAGGAAGAAAGGCCTAAAAGCCAAAATGGTACTTTTGTAAATGTTAAGACTGATTTAACTTTAAACGACATTTTCCAAAAGTTATATTTTAGCAATTTAGCGTTTCTTGCTATCCACTAACGATATAAGATATTTAAACTTGAGTATATTCGAATGCAATTATGTACATAATCCAGCAACAAATTGCCTGTCGTGGTTGGTATCATGTCATCAAATATTCTACCACTAAATAGCAATCATTCGTAGTGTTTTGTTTCGGTTTGAGTAAATGAACCAGCTTAATGACAAGCACAAGTAACGCTTAATTATTTTTAGCGGCGCGTTGACAGTATAACATTTCTTACACAGTAAATGTATTTGGATTAATATTAGGTATATTTGCCATTGCATTGCCATTTCCTACCTTGCCTTTTTTACAACAACAACATTAACAACGTGTAAATTTCCAACGGCTGGCATAAGGCCTCCTCTCCGTTTGAGGAGAGGTTGGGAGCATATTCCACCACGCTGCTCCAATGCGGGTTGGTGGATACAAATGTGGCAGAATTTCGTTGAAATTAGACACATGCAGGTTTCCTCACAAAATGTTTCCTTCACCGCCGAGCACGAGATGAATTATAAACATACAAAATAAGCACATGAAAATTCAGTGGTGCTTGCCTGAGCTTGAACCCGCAATCATCTCGGCTCACCTTACTATATTAAAAAGTAAAGAGCTTCCTCACATCAATCAATACGAGATACTTAATTGACAACTTAGGCGGGATATCCGAGGGATGTCCATATCCTGTAGTCGCAACTGTCGATTTTGCGTTACTTCCTTTAGTAAAATATAAGAAAAAAGAAAAACATTGTATATCACTGAAATAATTATTGTCATTTTTCTATAGACGAGTTCTGCGAAGAATACCCACACAACCTCATCCCGACGCCTGGTTACTGGATTGAATGTTCACGCCAGAAGATCGCGACTGACACGATCTGGGACGAATCGGAATCAGAACACGACAGTGGGCCAGATGGAGATGGTGGTGAGTTGATAGTTTTAGCAAATAATTAGCAACAAATAACAAATAATTATTATATTATAATATAAATAATAAGAATTGACAAAAAAACTCCTACTTTTTCAAAATCGACTAAATATGACATATTATCACCTATTAACACAGATATTAATTATAGTATATTACTAACAACATTAATAAATACGACTCGTATCAATCAAACAAATAAACTAAGATTTAAATTTATATATTCAACACTAATAATTTACGTAATCTTAAATCATTCATGCGGAGCTGTTGAAATGACTTATGACTTTTGCGTGACCGGCGCCAGTCGGGTCATATTCAATTTGCGAGCACAGTGAATTTACATGAAATATAGTTTAATGAAATGTTCCATTATCAGATACTTGATATTTAATTTACTTACACGTATGCTTTTATACTTGCCTACATTATACGTATTACATCTTATTATATATAATTTATATAAATAAAGAACATCGACTAATTCATTAATAATTTTATACAACATTTATAAGTGCTTGGTTTTCACTGAATTGTATTTATAATGATATTAATTTATCTTAACTAAATTATTTATAGCGAACTAAAAAATCTCTAATCAAATAGAATGATTTACATGTTATCATATAAAGTAATATATTTGTTATTAATTATAAACAATAACAGTATAATCCAGCTGTGATATTTATTTGTATTCGATTGAACAACAAAATCAGATTATGCAAAAGGTAGGCTTAATGCTACTGCATTATCTACGAGTCAACCTCAAAACGTACAGGAAAGGTTCTAAATAGGCATGCAAATTTTAAGTAAAGGAGAGAATATATTAGATATGTTTTAATTCAATTTCTACGATTAGATTTCACCTCGTCTACTACTAAAGTTTAATGTTGTTTTATCAAAATCAAAGGATTTAATATAGATTGAAAAAAATAGCTAAAAATCAAATCACAATATAAACAGCAAATTAAGTTTGTCGAATGACAGAGAACGGGATTTTAGAATAAAATGTAATCAAGTATGTTCAAACTAACTATAATATGTGATAACAAACTATTTACATTATTAACAAGCTAACAAAAGCCACTAATAGCAGCCAACGCTTCGAACGTTCGTTACAAATTCCTTAAATAACTAAGTTAAATTATATAGTCACGATTCTGAAGATTTTCAATAACTTTATGAAGCTTTTACAAAATTATATTATAAGCCTGTTAAAACAGCGCTCAAGTTCTTGCAGCCACAAAAGGCTAGTTCGTAGTTGACTTTACCTTTGAGTACTTTTGAATTAATTCCAATATTCTTCATCTTGAAAGCTTAAAATAATAATAATAAACTTCCTCACATTCTACCATTACATTCAGATATTCCGATTTAGTATCTTGTTTCTGTACAGCATTAATTTCTGTTATATAATTCATTATAGTTACATAAACATTTGCTTTGTAAGATACAGTAGATCTTATATATTCAATCATTATATCTAGTGCATATTCAGACAGTAAATATTATCGTTATTTAAATACAAGGATATGTATATGAGGTTGTTTTTATCTACAGCGTTGGTTTTGTGGTTAGTTTATACAGTACCAAGTCATGACGACGAGAGTTAGTAACTGTCTATCTAATCAGCAAGACAGGTCAATCAATGTTTTTACTGTCAAATATTTGAAAGCAGTCTGGAGTTAAAAGGGGCTTGGTGTATACGGCCATACCTCATGAATGACGTAACAATTGACATTCCGTCGGATAGTCAGAATGAAAGAATAGTGAGTGTAGTGTGGGTAGCAATTACCAATTCGTTACTACACACACAAACAAAACACATCAATCGATACTAATATTATAAATGGTAAAGTCTGTTACCTCTCCACGCTTAAACTTCTGAACTGATTTAGATTAAAATTTGGTATGGAAATAGTTTGCGCCGCGGTGAAGGACATCGGCTTAACTCACCCATCGAGGGATAAAGCCGTAGTAAGAATTATATTCAAGTGACAGCATTTGAGGTCTATTGACAAAAATATACGTCATTCTGCCTTACCAGGAATTTGCATTCATGTTTAATTTTATATTCGCTTTACTATAATGTTCCATGCTCTCCATTTGGCATTATAACACATCTTAATATAATTATGTATTAACAGCATTACTATGTGCGAGATTGATAACGTTATCTGAAAATGATATATAGGCACCCAGAGAACACATCACTCAAGTCGTAACGTGGTCAGGAACCAAGAAGCTATTAGTATGATTTAAGAGTAAATCTCTTTTATATTATCTTTTGATGCATGAGTTATGCATTTCGAAATTTGAAACGTTAATATATTTGACAGGGTTCCATTTATATTAGATTCTTGTCTGTGTAATAGCTGTTTTAGTTAGAAAAATACATTTTTTTATAAACTATAAAGATTTATTTATTTGCTCGTATTATCAATGTACTTTTACCATTTTAATTGATACCTATCCCAGAAATTGTAGAGAAACTTTTTAAGCGCGTTTTTCACTGCCTTATCCAACTTGAAATTCTTCCCGTATATACTTTTCCAGTTAAAAAAAAATGGAAATCAGCTTAAACAAGGTCTTTTGAAACATTTGAGCTGAGGAATGTGATTATGAAGAAATAGTGGAGTAGACAATTATCACGTGTTGTGTGACACCGAACATGTCCGCCATCATTTACACGTTAAATAAAAAATTCAAACGGTTTTTTTTTTAATATCTTAGCTGTATTATAAAATTAATTTGAATTTGGAATTCTAAGAAATAAAGAATAATTTATTACACTAACCAGCGTCAGAAGTCGGTAATTACGTAAGTAAGGAACTACTATAAATATACGTCATTATTTTAGTCTTACAAGTGCCCACTTCAGGCCAACCTAGGAATACTATCGCTTCGTCAGTAATTCCTCCATCACACTATCTTAATAATTTACACGTTATGACGAATGAGCAATTTAATATGATACACACACGAAACAACAATGTCGTTGTTAAAACATTAGTAATCTAAGGAATGTCCCCTTACGTTGTAAATATCAAGTGCCCTGGAATAAAGGTGATCATTTACAATCACTGCGCATATTTGCGTGTCTCTAATTAAGTAACAATTTGTAGTTTTATTTTTTTACTATAGAAGGTTAGGGTAAATAAAAGAGAGACTCGCTTCTTAAATATTTAAATTAATTTCACCGAAGAAATATTTTTAAGAGACTGTCATAGAAAATACCAAAATTGACAATCCACAAAAGTAAGTATTACTGGTCAGTATTACGCAACTCTTTTATAGTAAAAAACATATAACATACTATTTACAAGAGATTAAATTTTTGCTATAAAAACATTTACAGAGTAAATGTGTATGTTATGCAATCGAAAAACATTTTTATTATTATGTATAAAATGAAAGCACCATGGTTCTATGCTTCAGCAGAGAATAGTGCATTATAACACGTAGCATATTCACGAGGAACTAAGTAAACTTTACTAAGTACATCCATGATCATTAATCGAACACGTGATCGACTCAGTGTGGTAGAAAAATACTTCATAAACTAAAATATTCCCAAGGACATTTTCCAGCGAGTAGGTAAGTCATGAAAGTCTGACCAAACCGTATATGGTGAAGGTTATATAATATTTTTTTTAACAGCAAAGTCCTACTAGATAAGAATTCGGTCTCAAAAAACAATCATTTAAAGAAAATTGGATGTAACTGACAATTAGACAAACAAGGGCCAATCTTTTAACTATTTTGCCTGGGACATAAGAAACCCTAAAAAGGAAAGTGAAAATGATAATATACATTTCTAGAGCTGTTTCGCATGATTATATAATAAGAAAGACTTAACTAGTCACTGAAAAGTCCTAAGAGCCAAAATTGACGACTATAGTGTAGTTTAAAAATAAATGAAAGTAATAGTTATTAAATACAAACGGAACACACTACATTGTCTTAAATATCTACACGAAAATAAACTGAGGATATGTCTAGAATGAAATATGAGATGGTAGCGAAAGGAAGAAATATTGCGCCAACCCTTCAAATAAATAAAATAAGATGGATCATAAAAGAAAATATAGACAACCAGTATGATTTGAAAAAATCTAAAAGTTGCACATGATGTGGTTGAAAAGGTACGGCCAGGATTTATTTTCCTTTACCGATTGACCGTAACGGAAGGGCTTACCAAAACTTTTTCAATTTCGATTAATTAATTTTCTCCCATTTCTCCATATATCAATGTTATTGTACGTAGCAGACTTTTCGAATAATGTTGTAAATGGTGAAATTTCATAGAATTTTTATAATTTGAATATTAATATCATAAATTATTTTTAAAAATTACCGTAACATAGCTTTAGCCAAAGTTTGCGTTCATGGAATATGTTTAAAAAAAAAAAAATTCTTTTTCTGGTTTTCTCCAACCCATATGACATAATATTTGTCTATTTCTTTATTTTACTATTCAAGAATCAAATTTAAATAACTCAACCTGTATATTCTTCAAAACACCTATCAGAAATATTTGTTTAGAACATCTCAATCGAGTACTAGTAAAGGTATTATTTGCTACACGATCTTACGAGCTTGCCAGTTTGTTTTTATATAATAGTAAGTACCCAAGCAAAAGAAATATATAATTTACTTGTAGTAAATAAACTTCTAACGGCTTCAACTACTCTTCCAGTAAGTAGACCGATTAATCACAATCACAATAGCTATAACGGAATACACATGTGTGTTAAAAATATTAATAAAAAATATATTTGACTAAGATTATGAAATATGTATATGGACATAGCGTCTTAGTTTCCAAGGTTGGTGGCCCATTGGCGATTTAATGAATGGTTAATATTTCTTACAGCGCCAAGTTCTAAGGATGGTGCCCTTTTCCCTTCCGCTTTTACATTAAAAAAACAATACATAAATAAAATGGCATTCAAAGCATATTCGTGATATACTAATTTATCTTTACTGATACATTAATTGAATACAGGCACGTCTTACACAAGCTTTCAGTTATGCAAAATACACCGCAGATTAGACTGTGATGACGCAGCGGTTTAAAATTTGTTAATTCTGAAATTTATACAAGCTTAGTATTGTAGAGATGAAAATTTTAAAAAGTTGAGATTTCACTTTTGCTTTATCCTAAAATTATATGCAGATAAAGTGTGCGGTAAAATATAAATAACCATTTTAAATACAACTCCGTCGACTTTTATTTCAAAACGTTATAAGTACTTTATGAGCTAAGAAAGCAAAGTATTGGAAAACAATTCGTTTCAATCATTTTTTTAATTGATCCAATATAAAATATAGATAGGTACCGATAAGTCTCAACCAGATGTTACGCAGTGAATATTTTATTTTACTCTGTTTTTATTTGATTCATTGAAGCGGATGAAGGAGTTTTCATGAGAATTTCCTTCTTTTTGTCATGACTTAAATGTATTAAGCCAGGCATTGTCATACTGGGTTTTACAGTAAATACACCTCCCAGTGTTTATTAATAGTAATAATATCAATAGACGGAGAGCAATTTTAAATACATATACATGTATATTATTTATCTATTTCGTAAAAAAATCCGATGAATATTTCACATACTCGGCCTTGTTTCAGTTATATAGTCATTACATAAATTAATGGAGTAGCGATACGTCTTCATAAGGCTAAAGCAAATAGAGTGTGACTATAATACCTAAACTAGTAACACATTTACCAGTAAGTTTAAGCCCGCCTAAACTTGATACGTTTACTATGCAAAGTGGATTACATTGACATAACAGCGCTTTAAAGCGATTTTGGCTGACATATCCAAACTGAAGATTTGACTTTAATGTAAAATATTAAAGGGTCTATATTATAATGATATAATAATAATATAGCCCTTTATTCGGATCATAGAAAACATATCAAACTTAAACTACAAAAAGTATTACATAAAAATAATATTAATCTAACAATTACTTGATAATAGATAAATAAACAACAAATGTTGAACTAAATATTTTCCCACATTTCTTGTTTATTTATCGTTTGCAGATCCGCCTGTCAATCGGCAAAGGCCTCTTCCAATCTTTTCCATTCGGCTTGTTCCTGAGCCACTCTACTCCACGTCACGTCTATATTATACTAAAACATAAATTCTATTCACTATAAAACTAATACATTAAATTTTCATTACATAAAAACGTTTCTTCGATTCGTAAAGCATATTAAAAGAGCAGTCTTACAATACGTCACCGCCTTTAAAGTAAGATGTATAAAACAATTTGATTTTGACTTGTTTTCACAATACAATCACATTTATATATCACTCAAGTTTATACTTATTTCATTAGTGGATAATTTCTGTAGCAAGCTGTCTGTTCTATCTCATTCAGCACACGTTTTCAATTTATCGACCCCTTATCTTCGTAACCTTAAGATCGCTGGCGCCCGGTGTCTTACCCTCCTACACGCCTTTACTTGGTTTTGTCTTGTGTAAAACCATTAATACCAAACGCTTGTATTTGTATAATCTGTGAAAATCACTTTCATGGCATCATTATTTAAAAGAGTGTACAACATTTTAGAATAATCGATATAACATATTTATCGATACTAATAAATTAATTAATAATTTAAGATATTCTCAAAGATATTTTTGCGTGTATTTATTAAAATGTTACACTAATTGAGATATATTATCTACAATAAAAAATCGAAATCATGTATTCAAGTATTGTTTTATACATATACAATTATATCGAGCTGACGGATCGTCGGCTCATGACCGACGTGGTAAAATAAAAGTGATGATTGTTTTATACGTACGAATATGACACGTTTCAAGTTTGCATGACATAAGTACAATAGACAACATTCGAGCGAAATAAAGGAATTAAATGGTAACTAAAGTTTTAAGTGCCATCCTGTGAGAAGTTGACCCGGTCATCGACTAACAATGGCGGAACACAATGCCCGTACCGACTCATGTTCGATGCCATATTCCTTGCCTTCAATTCCTCGTAACTTCACGAGTTTGCTGATAGCTAGCTTAATATCCATAAGTTCGTTTCCTAACTATTGTTTCTCGGTAACAATGGATTTGTTTCCCTGATATTGTTGCTTTTTCATATAACTTACAGTTTTTATGATAGTATTTTATCTCTTATTGGACCTCTGAACTCGAAACTTTTTACATTTGTTCACGGTTAGGTATATTTCAAGAAAAAAAAAAACTATTTTTTTCAGAGTATAAAGCTCAAACAGATTTTAAATATAGTACATTTTAAGTTATGTTACGATATCAATGAAAGATAATTAATACAATTTTATTTTGAAAGTACTGAAAAATGTGCTAATCTCATTGAATTTTCAATTTTCATCTAGAAACGTGTAAAAGTAATAATTTTTAACATGATATTTTATAAAATACATTGTTATATTATACTAAGACTAACTAATTAAGCCGAGATGGCCCAGTGGTTAGAACGCGTGCATCTTAACCGATGATTTCGGGTTCAAACCCAGGCAAGCACCACTGAATTTTCATGTGCTTAATTTGTGTTTATAATTCATCTCGTGCTCGGCGGTGAAGGAAAACATCGTGAGGAAACCTGCATGTGTCTAATTTCAACGAAATTCTGCCACATGTGTATTCCACCAACCCGCATTGGAGCAGCGTGGTGGAATATGCTCCATACCTTCTCCTCAACGGGAGAGGAGGCCTTAGCCCAGCAGTGGGAAATTTACAGGCTGATTATGTTATTTTATTTATGTTATATAACTAATATAGGAACTTAACAATTATCCTTTCCCTTTTTTATTTAATCCGCAAAATATAAATTTCCTTAACGTTGCTGCGATTATATTTTTTATTATTTACTTTTTTAGTCTTATGTAAGGTATGGGTGCATTCGGAGCCTGAGCTGGACAATAAGACAGTTGTTAAGTTTCTATAAACATTTTTTAATAGCAACTCAAAATAAATTTTTCATTAAAATCACAATCAAATGTATTTTACTAATATCTGTGTTCTGACTGGTCCTACGACAAAAGAGGTTTCAATTAAAATTAAAGATTATAAAATTTTCTCTCAAAAACGTTCCGTACATTTTCTTGTACAAATAATGTTTTGAGAGTCAGACACGAAAAGTCAAGTATCTTGACAAATTCACGTGACCCACTGAAGGAGGGTCTTGTAGTTTTGTTTTTAAATTTTCTCGAGAAAATTTAACGTTGGAATGTTAGAATGACCGTTTCTTGTCGACACGATAATTTAGCTACCGTTATAACTATGGATCCTGTTTATGAGATTCTAGCTGATCGGTTGTACGAACTATTGTGAGTTTTAAGGGCCTTTTGTCCGACTTCTGTTTATCGTAAATATTTCCGTTATATTAAGAATAATGTGCCATATTCATGCATATATTGAAACGTTAATTGTCCATCCATTGTATAATTTTAACGTATGTCGTACTTCCCTTGTCGTTTGGGCCGCGGCCATGTGTGTATCGTTAGTATACTGCAGCTTGAGCTTTAAAATTAGGCAGTGTAACAAACGATCACCCTTCTCCTATCCTACAAATAATATCACCCATCCCTTGGCTCGTGTTCTTCGAGTGTGAAGACCGAGGGAGCGCTCTCAAAAAGAAAGTGTTTTCGAGAGTTAGAGCCCCGATTTCGACGTAACATCTTCCTTTCTATTCATCTTAATACTCACGCATACAATTAAGGTTCTAAAAATTATTAACTAAAATTCAGTAAGTAACATTGAAATAATTAAAACATTCTAAATTCTGAATTCCCAAAAGAGAATCGACAACAGCGTTGGAGAATTTATATTACTCAAGTGTTATTTAAAGGTAGGTTACTCCCTTTTCCGATAAACAATCCGATGGGAGAAGATCACACACGACCCAAGAGCTCAGACGCAGGAGCAATGGCTTTCCACGCCTTCCGAGGCACTGGGATGTAAATATTGTCGTGATTTACCGTGTACATTCACGGACATAGATCCATGCAATACGAGGTACAATATAAAATTGTGCCAAGAGATCGGAGGGACAAAACCTTAGTGTAGAGTCATAAGATTACCAGATGATTTCATGATTTAAACGTTCACTTTTAATCTATTATACATAAAATAAATTTGGAGTGTCTGTTTGTAATATTAAACTAACCGCTTTTAGCTAAATGCATATGTATGTATACACGGTACACATAGCAAAAAAAACAAAAAAAACATTATTTACAATTTATGTCTGTCTGTTTGTTCCGGCTAATCTCTGGAATGGCTGGACCTATTTTGACAGGAGTTTCACTGGCAGATAGCTGATGTAATAAGGAATAACTTTGGCTACTTTTATTTTAGAATTATATATAATATATGAATAAAGTCACTCTGCAATTTCCAAATACTGTCCAGTACCGCGCGTAGCCCTCGCGCCGCCGTTACGTCGAGTTGCTCCCACCACCGATTTCATACTCGTATCACAAAAGCTGCCTAATACAAAATTAATAAGCTATAATAAAATCTGCGAACTGAACAATAGCTTCTTTGTTAAATTCAATACGCGCGAAGTCACGGGCACAGCTAGTTTAAAATAAAATTTTAATTAGAATTGTAAGACATTTGTCAAAAATATATAGCGTAGTGTTAAGAATTATCACTCACATTACTTGCTCTTCCTCTTGCTTCATCTTAAATTCCGCTACTTCCGAGAATATACAATTCTCTATTTCACTTTACTTTGTTCGTAAGCGGCAGTCCCGGAACATAGAATATTCATTTCTCATCTCGATGTAGGCTACCTAATCGTGTAGGAGGGTCCAAAAAATATTTCCCGTGACATTTACTCGCATTATTGATGTATACACCAAGTTTGGCTCAGAATTTTTTTTTTTTTATAATGTATCTTAATATATCGAATGTAATGACAACATTATTATTATCTAATCTAGTTAAAGAAAATAGAAAAGTGTGACTTATTTTTCATTTCTTTTGCCGCACATCAAATAAATAAAGGTCATCTACTTATTACTGATTTAAGCGGATTTTTTTTTAATTCTGCTCTAAGATCTTATAATTAAGTTCGAACAAGTTTAATAATTACTTGAAACAAGTCCTTATCAAAGAGATCGTAGAAGTTATATTAAATCTTTAATAAAGACAGAAGAGTTTATTTTCGTCAACAGCGTAACTAAATATAGTTTTTTTTTATTATTATTTATGATAGAACTTTCCTATAACACGTTGCCAACCTTGAGAACTAATTTGTAGTATTAATAAGAAAGGAGCACAGTAATAACTAATTTGTTTGTTCATTTGAAATTTCAAGTTTAATGGAATTATGTTTTCCGAAGCAAGCCAGTGTATCGTGTCAAACCAATGACCTCGTTTACTGCAGTCTTATAAGTTAGACTGCATTTTTTACACAGTTGATATCTTTAAAAAAATCACGGATCCTGGTGGGGACGGAGTTGTGGGATTTTTACTTACTAATATATCAATTACTGATATCCTACGACCGTAACTATCGTTAGAGATCGTATTCACATACGCTTCCACTGCCGCGGCGGAACTCGCTTCAATGTATATATATTCTTACCGATTACAAGTGAAAATAACTTTGAATAATAATTAGTAACAAAAAGCAACTAAAATGACAGTGCTTCTACTCGACTTGACTTGACCCAAAAATACTATGAACGAAGCACCCAACGTTTTTTGTTATTTTGTATTTCGCTGATAGATTATATCTAATAAAATACTTTATTGTTTAACTTGTTTTTAATGTCATATAATTCTAAAAGTAATTTACCCAGAACAAAGTTTAAATATATTTTTGTACAAAATTCACTTATGACAGCGTGACAAAGGAAAACGTCACTCTGATGTGCCCGAGCTATTTCGCATGGGAGAGAGTTCCATTTTTAATAATTTACCGTGACGTCACTTCCACTGAGCGACTCTGACACTTAAACTTAAAAAGTTTTGTGATGGACATATTTTATATATAACTAGAAAGACTACAAGTCAACCATGAACTATATTGAATTGACAATACAATGTTTATTAAAGATAAAATAAATAGATACAAGAATAATTTTTTATCCAATAATTTTATAATTTCTGATTTAATAGTCGACTTTGTTATGAAAATAAACGCTAAACTTAGTATAGCCTAGTTTTAATGCGAAAGTCTAGCGTACTTCAAGTTAATTTACGTGAGAACAGCTTAGCACGTCTTTCAACGTGCCGAGATAAGCACTTGAAATAACTATGAAGTTCAAAAGTCGACGTGAAAATAGTTCCGTAATAACAACGAAAGTATAATATTTTGATTTAATAGTATTATACAAGAGATAATATTACAATATCCTATTCACTACACACATATAGTAGGCGGTATTTTATCAAAAATATTATGTGATATTATAAGCCCCCGAAATGAAGCATACAAGGAAACAAGAATTAAGTTATAATAAATAGGAATATTAGTATTTTTTTAATTCATCTGGAACATTTCTACTATTTTTATAAAAATAAATATATAAATAAATTATTCTTACGATCGAATCCGATAGTTTCACGTCACAATCAAATAAAACACAATAATGACACTTTTTCTTGAATTAAATATCTAGTTCACTATGTTTTACTGATATTTGTCGATAGTTACTCAAGAGGATGTTAAAGAGAAAAACTATAAAAATGCACTGGTACGTTATAAAGCCGGGAAAACTTGTCATAACCTATCTCGATTAAAGTCTGCTCGTATTGAAATAGCAACCGCATCGAAACTATCAGAAACATACGTTCCGAACTCGTTTGTGGATATGGATATATTTTTATTTCAGACATATGACAGTTTCAGTAACGGATGTGCTACTTCATGACATTTACTTAATTCGAATGAAGCTTGGTGTGATTCTATAACTAGTCGATTTTAAGCAATACGCGAGTGAAAAGAAAATATAATATTGAACATTTTAAAGACTTAAAGAAAACGACTATATTTTTTTTATAATTGAATAATTAAACTGACAATATTAATAATAGTCTACAACAATTATTTTTATATTATACTTATATTAGTAATAAGTATTAATTTGTACGTTTGCATGTTTGCTTTTAATGGGATTCCTTAAGAGCTAATTCTTGGCATTTTTCGGAACTATTTCATCTTGTAGAATAAAGTATAAATAAATAATAGAATATTCGACACAGACTTCTTCTATAAGCTTTGTTTATCATTAAGTAGCCCATTCTTTCAGAAGAAGAAATTCAAGAATATTCTTATAATATTCTCATTCTTATAATATTATATTCACAGTTGAGTATATTTTATATTTCGTAATAGCATGAAAAAATAAGAACTATAATACTACAATAATACTTAGATAAATATTATACAAAGTGAGATTGCTTCAGGAAATTGAAATTTATTTTTCATACAAAATTCTTAGTAAATAAAACTCGTTCGTTCCTTAGAACGAAGCGAAAAATATTGGATTGAGTCGTGTTCTGATTGATGATGATCAAGTGAGCGAGGAAGTTTAATGTATGTCAATATTTGTTTTTAAAATACGAAACAATTGTATTAATAAAGTTTTTTTAAATCTCTTTACATTAGGTTGATATTTCATCAAAATTGAGCCATGGTATCAAATCGAATGAGAAAATAATAACCTATATCACTCGTGTTCTTCAGTTTCATTCGCAATCTACTAATCGCCAAAATTTATTGTGATCATAGTATAGATTGTTCACATTTACAATATTTTTTTACAATCCAATTATATAAATAATGACCACTTCAATGCCAGTAGTATCCCATTTTTTGTATATCTGCGTAAATCCTACTTGAAATAATGATTTTTTAAATTCCTAACCTAATAGAACTTTTTAAGTCTTATTTATTTATTTAAATACTTTATTGCACCGAAAAAAAATATGCTGATAACATAAGAGAAACTAAAAAAATAATAATAATCAACAAATGGTCCGCAAAAGTGGACTTATATCTTAAAGCGCTCTCTCACAGACAACCTTTGGTAAAATAAGCTTTGTAAGAAAACATGTAAGTGAAATATGAGAGAGGAGATAACAACTATTACATTTGAATATTTATATTAAAGTATAACAATAAACTACTCCAAACTACATCCCAATAATACATATAAAAATAATGTATAATTTCACACATACACATAAAATCGTACATAATAATAAACTACATATTATTTCAAACTTACATCATCGCATATTATTATTACACCCTATTTACACATGGAGTTGTTTTCGCCCACTGAAACAAAAAAAAACATTTGGATTTGAAAACTATAATTACAGCCCTAGTTAGAAATCTTTAATACACAACATATTTGTAAACTTTCAAAAATCGATCTAAAATGAATTCGGAGCATAAATGGGTTAATGTATTCTGCCATCTGGAATTATTTCTTATAAACAGGTGAAATCAAAACCGACACGTCTGGGCCGTAAGCCGGGGCTTAGAGCGCAATACTATACGATACGATAACAATTTCAGCTTAAGCGATTAAACGTTTCAATTTAATGCGAGTATTATTTAGAAATTTGCAAAATTTCACATTACTGAAGTGTATTAAGATAAGCGAATAACATAAATAAAATTTTCAAATGTCATTTTCGCAATAACAATAAATAATATAAAGAGTAATTAAATTTGACTTTTTTAAACTACTCAAAGACAACTTTGACAAATCATTCGTATGAAGTGATATAGTAAATAAAGCTTATATTTAAAACGCGTTTTTATAGATAACACATTATTGTAAACAAAACAGTATGATATGCTGATAAAGGCTGTAGATTTATTAATTTAGAAACATGTACGATAATTTTACTAGTAGATAATATTGTATGCAATCCTCCATTCTAATCATTTTATTTTGTCGGTATTGGGAGAATTAAAATACTAATATGACTTTTATCTCCTAATTAAAAACATATTCCTAAAAAATAAGTTTTTATTCTCTTTGTTATAATATTGGTTTAAATATGAATTTATCAAGGAGTACATTCAATGTCGAAAAATAACATTTTGTAACATTTCTTAGAGGGATATGTAGCTACAATATTTACAATTCCACGTTATGTTCACACAATTTCGTGTAGGGTACGTATAATCCCATTATTTTAACCTGACGGAACCCGTAACAGCGTAATTTTAGGAGAATTACGTCAACAATACCGTTTTGCGTCAAATTATAAAGGACGAAATACATTATATTTTATATACTTTCATGAATATTTTCGCGTAATGGATTGTTTAAGATTTCACGTTGAAGCAAGCAAGTTTCTAATATAACATATTACTTTTGCATATAAAAATAAAAAATATAT
This sequence comes from Vanessa tameamea, assembly GCF_037043105.1. Taxonomy (NCBI): domain Eukaryota; kingdom Metazoa; phylum Arthropoda; class Insecta; order Lepidoptera; family Nymphalidae; genus Vanessa; species Vanessa tameamea. The sequence continues at coordinate 5,358,334 of NC_087323.1, forward strand.
ACTCGACTACTAGAAAATATACGTTACAACTATATAAAGTCTATATATATAAGATATATTTAAGAATGGAACGTTGATCCAGTAGCTAGCTTGTGTGGTTACGGATCATGAAATCTCGCGTCAGATTTATACATTTTATCGAGTTTGTTATGAATAAATACTCAGTAAAAAAGTTAAAAAGGTATCGTAGAGCACGCAGTCAGTTCTCATCAACAGTTGTACCTGTGTTTGTGGACACGGCTGAGAACCATTATACCTCTTGCAAGATTATTTTCTTAAAGATTGCGAGCCGTAGCCGAAAATCGATTCTACTTTATAAAAAAAGGTAAATTGACTGACAGACATACAACCCACAGCCTAAGCCGGTGGGTCTAATAGGATGTAATATTGTATAGGAGTTCCTTATGTAACGTACGAACGTAGGTAAGAGTAAGAAAAACTTTTTGAAAATATATCTCCTAATAGAATTAAATGAGAAACGAATTTTTTTATGAAAATACGTCATTTCAGATGTTAGAAATAAGAAAATCAGCTTGTGTTCATGAATTAAACTCAGATGTTGAAGTTTTTTTCTTTTTAAATTCACCTAAGAGGTTGAAAGTTTGTGATATTCATTATGTTGAAGTTAGAAATATGGAAATCGGTGTCTGTTTGTTTTAGCGTTTTGCTAGAAACAGCTGTTACAGTGTTTTTTAATCATCTAAAAGGGTAGAATTCTGGATGGAAGTTTGTATGGAAGTTCTTCATATTTGAAGTTAGAAATGGATATTCATCATTATTCTTCTGTTTATGAGTATAAACTTGTTAAAGTGTTTTGAAAATCCCTTAAGAGGATTGGGGTTGAAATTATAAAGAGGAAAACGTCCTTTTGGAAGTTTCAAATATAGAAAGTGGTTTGTAGGTCTATAGTACTATACAAAAATCGGTAGGTTTCTGTATAATGTTTCCGAAGGGATATCCCACGGCTCATAAATGTATGCTAGATAAATACAATTTACTTTATTAAAAACAAAAAAATATAGATGACAACTGACATATCTTCCTCATCATCCTAATAATCTCATGTCAACTAAACTACTCTAATCATTTCTGATCAACTATAACATGAGATTCTCTCTACAGAACACCGTAGAAGATCAGGATCCCTTGACGAAGCAGCAGAGGACAGCAGCGATAATGGAGGGAGCACGCCAAAGAAAAAAACAGCAATTGAGGAACAGTGGGAGAGGTCAGGTGGCTTCGAACTCACATCAGTGGAACAAGAGACGTATGAGAAATACTTTTATGGAACGGAACATTGGAACTATTTTACAAGTGATGAGGACCTGGGACCCGTGATATTGTCGATAAAACAGGAAACTCTTAATGCAAGAGACCAGTTTCGGTGAGTAGAATATTTTGTTCTTTCCAATAAAATAATGTCACTTACTTCAACATTTACTCAAAGTAAACATATGAAAAACAACAAAAACAAACATATCGTTGCTTACAAGTTAACACTCATATTTGTTTTCCTTACGATTTTGATAACTTCATCAAAATGTCTTATAAGATCCGAAGATCTTGTGGCACATTATTACCACTATATTATCAATTTGAATCAACGTTCAAATCTATCAATTTCAAACATTTGTAACGAACGATTCGTGGAATGTTCTCGACTTCATCACCTTTCAAGGGAATGGAATTTAATCAACCTACATCTAATTAAATTAAAAATAAAATAACGCTAATGAACGTTGACTGCGAATTATGATAACAAGCTTTAAATATTTGATAAATTTTTGATAATTTAATAAATTTTATAATCAAACCTACATATTATATGAATTTCAATTTAAAAAATGGCAACAATTTCACAATACAAAATGTAATATTTAATATGGATATATAATAAGGGATATTTGTTTACAATTTTAGAACATTGTAAATAGTATTTTGTAAGATTTTAGTTAATTAAATGCGAAAAATGGATTGAAATACTTTAATCAAAAAGCTAACAAATATCGTAATATACATTCACTTCAATTTTATGACCCTTTTCAAATATAAAATATATAAAAAAGTAAATAATAATTAAAATTTAAAAATATATCCACTCAACATGAAATAATAGTTAAGAATTCTTTTGAAATTACGTGGGAATAAATCAGTTAAGAAAAAACGAAAGGAAAACCGTTTAAGGCTGATGTTGGCAGTCTCTATTATTTACAAAAGAATTTAATTACAAAAAGTATACTACAAATGCAACGAATTTCAATTGAGTCTCCATATTTTTATAAATTAAATTTAAGCTTATAGAATTACAATTCGGTTTGTCTTTGTGTGAACTTTGTATCGATTAAAAAATATATATAATATGAAAATTACGTAAGAGTAAATTATCATTATTAGAGGGGCAGCCAGTTTATTTTTAATACATATTGCACGGCAATCTAGCTAGGAGATCAGCAGCTCACCCGAAAATTAGATTTTTTTGTACTACGCTTATCATCAAACCTAAACCGATAAACTACAAAGTCGATTCCTGAAATCTGCCTCTGTGGCTTATGCTAATAATTAAACTATAGCGAATGAAATCCATTTGGATTTAAAGTTAGCTAAATTCTATTAGAGGGGATAGTAAATCAAAAATATATTAAAAAACTACATGCATCAATATTTTCTTCATTATGTCCACTATAGATATCAATATTATATCCAATCCAACCTTGCTTAAGGCTTAAGAATTATTTTAAGGTTCTCAAGTGGGCAATATTAAATTCATATGACAGAAACAGGATGAAGTCGCTAAAACTAACCTAATCGATATTTTATATTTAAGTGGTATGCTTTTTTTATTGTGTTGAATAACTGTGGCAATGATATAAAAAAATCTATGTCTTTGATGCAGTTCTTGTAAAAACAATAAGGGATACTAAAATCCTTCGTAATAATTATAAGATTTTTAAATATCTAATTGGAGAATTTCGTCTAAAAATGTTATACGGAATATCGCCCCTTCAAAATACAGTGAATATTTTGTAGGGGCGATATTCCCTTTAAAATACAAGTTTAAATAATTTAGTAGGAAAGGTTACAATCGGTACCCGGTTCCTTAGTTTGCTAAGATTTTTTATTAAAATATTAACGATGACGATATAATAAAAAAGTACCCTACCTAATACGTTACGTTTAATAAGAAGATGCTTATTTACCTACAATGATTAATGTATTCGATAAATTTTCCATTTCCACCTGCGGAGCTAAGGCAAATAAAATGTTTAAGTATTAGCTTTTATGTAGTAATAAAAACCAGCCCTGATAGAATTATAAAAGTGAAAATGTTGATTTAGCAAAAAATGAGGTATAAATTTATTATTAGTAAAAGATGTTTTTTATTGCATTTATTTTAAATTATATATCGCTATTATATTAGTATTTCAATAGTATTATGTATAATAATCAATGAGATATACTTGTAATGAGTCAAATGTAACTTAAAAGTTTATTTTAAAAAACTATGATGAATATACGTACTAGAGGGAGAAAGCAATGAAACTCCCTATTTTGAATGTTAATAAACATACAAATTAAAGTCAAAGGCAACGCAATTCCAAATATAATTACAATTTTAGATTACATTCGTGTTTGTCACCTTGCAATTTGGTTATAGTGTGGTAATCTAATAGTAGTTTCACGCAATAATATGAAAGAAATATAATTTGAGGATTTTAATTTATATATTATGTTTATGAAAATATCAAATTTTGCAACTGTATTATATGAAATATCTATTTAATTAGTCAGGACACATAATATACGAAGCCGTCGAAATGTTTGCTGAGTCGATGTTTTCTCGTTACTAAGTTTCAAAGCATCTCGTCCTTAGATAATTCACATTTAAACCAACAAGATATATTTCTGAACAATAAATATTATTTAACCCTTATGTCATAATACTTCATCTGTATCCGTAGGGTTATGTATTTCATCGTTTGGCTTCCTGCTTACCCACATTATATATGGACAATATAGGTTCCTCTCGTAAATAAATACTGTTTGTTTTGGTTGATTTTTATCTAAAGCCGATCGTGACTTCAGGATACTGTTATCGTAAATTAAAAACGATTTACCAATTAACTTAAACGGAATAAAAATGTAAATTTATATCCAAAACTGCAGTACATCCACTTGCTTAATATTCCCATAAGAGCCAGCAGACTCATATTGAAGAATACGTATGGTAATACTTTCAATACCATACTCCATATTCAAAACTCGAATTCCGGAACACAACTTGCTAGACATAATAAATACTAATGCTATAAACTTTCACATCATCAGAGTACCCAGAACTGCATTGGTACGCAATTTTTTTTGTGTTTTGTATAATCGACTACTACTTCGTAAATTTTACTTTGCTCTACTCTTTACTCGAACGAAGAACGTGGCTCTTCTTAATGTACCTGCAGTAGTGCAATGGTCTGTTTCTAATGTTTCAATTCTGGTACTACTCAAGGTGAATACCCACCTTGTCTTCCGAATGACACTGAATTTGACGTTCTCCGTTCAATATTTGCCTCTTCGACTGCCGACGCAATATCTTTCAGCGTCTCGGCATCGTGAAGATCCAAAGCATCTAAACCATTTTCATTGGAACTATCCTCACGCTAAAATCCGTGATTACGCCACACATTTGCGTCGTAATTCGGTCAACTATTGTACGACGGAGAATAGTCTGCATCATTCTCTATCTTTTGCGCCTTAGATTTAAAATAAAATTGTCTTTTACACTATATCATTGAATTGAAAGTTGTGCATCCAATTAAAAAAAAGTCATTGGTCGTTATAATTAATTTCAAATATGAATCAATATCAATAGGAACATATAAAAAGGCGTGGAAAAATTGTTGGTCTATATTTCAATTATGACTAAAATCAATTTATATTATTATTCATATTTCTTATTTTATAACATACTTGCCAATCTTTATACTAGTACAACAAACTAATTAAGATATACACTTTAAAAACTAAAGTAATATACCTTCTTTTCGTTTTATTTATTAATAAATTGCACCAATACAACGTAGGAAAATGTAAAATATGTAACGCAAAATCTTCTGTGATAATAATTCTCAATTTATAAATCAATACCATCATTGATGCTTGTTATGTTACTAAAAGTGATACGATAAAATAAATACTTTAATCGTATTCTAAAATTTCTATAAACAAGTATATGTAGTGTGTAAGATAAACAATTAACATTGTAATTTTCAAGATATACGATTTGTAACTTAACAAGAATACGGCTCGTTTGACGAAAGGATTTAAAACAACTTCTACGTGTTTTATATTAATGTGCCTTATAAATGTTTTCTCACTTCGGGACTTACGATTCTCACGCATTAGGAGAAATGAATAAATTATATTAGGATTACTGTTTTACGTTACGCCTTTGGAGTATTAATTAAGAGACTATTTGCTTAAATGTGTTTTAGGTGACATTATTCTTAAATAGAATAATGTCTATATCCAAATCTGCTTTTTTAAATATTTTATATCAATCGTTAATTCATTTTATTTAAGAATTAAAAAGAAATACAAATATACTTAAATGTAAATAATAAGCTACATTGAGTTTAGCTTGAGATATGTCAGATTTAATAACTCAATTTAAAACGACATCAAGTTATTAATAAATCGTATTAACCTAAAAAGTAAAATTTCAAACTGACATACACACGAAAGGTGACGTTGACTTGAGATTATAAAGCGGAAAATTCAAGTATATTTGTGATAAGTACGTGTAAGGCATATATAAAAACAGCGTTATAACGTCATACAAAACGTAGATATATCTAGACACGCTATAAAAAATGTCTCTTTTGCATAGGAATAACTCGCAGGGAGATTCCCGGTACGATCACGGTGAATACTTACCGGCATTTTCATTATTCTCTGTCATAGGAAAACTGAGACGCGACGAGAAAACTCGAGAATTTAATTAAAGCGCTCTTAAAATTTTTAAAGTTATGAGATACATTGACTTGTTAGGATGAGTTTCAATAGATTCGTAATATTATTTTAAAGAGCATCAACTAATCTACATCAAATTCAACATTTTTTTAGGTTTTGTTAGACTAATAGGTTATTATCCTCTACAATAACCTATTTATTTTATCAGAATAATTGTAGAAGTTTTTAAATAAATTAGCTTTTCATTATTTAATGAACTAATTAAATTCCAAACATTAATGCGAATTTATGCATACGGTTTATAGATCAATTTGAAACACAGTTGTATTTTGCACTATTAACTAAAATTATGCGGTGAATTCTACTACGCACGCTTCGCAAACTAGTTATGTCTAACTAATTTAATATTGGCACTCCATTGAGTTCAAATCAACAGTCGTAACCACTGAACTGGTAATAATAATTAGAGTTTACTCGAGACGACTTGAATCCTCGCAATTTCGACGGATGCCTATCATGGAGTGCTTAGTTTGCCTAAACTTCCTTTACCTTCCTCTCCTTTGTTGACATTTCCACTCGTTTCACAAAGGGGTATTTTACTAGTATTTATCTCGACTTAAAATTAAGCTAACAAAAACATTTTGTTTGAATACCATTTATATTAACTTCCTTTGTATAACCGGATTTTAATCAACGTCGAAAGTCCGAAAGGAACACGTACACTTTGTATGTCAACATCGTTTGTGTTGATTACATTGTAACACCAGAATACAGTGCAAATTTACGGAAAACCACATGCAAGTGAATAAAATTCAAATCGAACGGTGAAATGCCGCAGTAAATTCCTTTCGCAAGCAACATTTTAATAGGAAACAGTTATTTTAAGAAAACAAGCATTTATATGGAAGATAGAATAAGTGCAAGAAACTCTCGTCTATAAACTGTTTAGCGTTTTTCAAAGTATATAATGCGTTAATTAATAAAATTATTCTAATATTGGCAACATATAAAATTACTATTATTTGGTCGAACCACCATCATTACTGAAAATTTGAGGAAAACATTTATGAACTTTGTCTTAGCGTTAGTATATACTACGTCATTATCATGACAATTCTCTTCCAGAATCCTAGTCCGGGCAATAAGCTACACAGTGCACGGGTTAATTCCGGCTTCCTGCGTGTTTGCTGATCGTTACAATCGTGAAGAAGTTGTACGATCCCTCGGCAAGGAAGTCAATATCAACCCTCCTCTTATGTTGGGACAGTTGCCTGATACACCCGAGGAACTGCTCAAATTAGACCAAGTAAGTTATATTTCGATACATATTATATATTATATTTAACTTAATAGCTTGGAGATTGTTTTATTTTACAGAAATATATTTTCTTGAAAATTTATTATTATGTCAAAATTATTTCATCATTAACATCTTCAAATTTTATGAACGATAGATTAACCTTGGTTAATGACTCGTTTTATTTCATAGCATTGTAATTCCAAATAAAAACTCATTTTTACTACTTATTTTTAAATTAACCCTAACGAGCCGTCAGAGCAAAAGAAAAACAGATTCTCCTGCTCTTTTATTCCTTTGCAAATAAATACTTCCCCCATCCTATACATTATTAGCGAGTAACATTTCAGTTTAATATGTGAGCAAAAAGACGATAAAATAATTTTAGAATTAAGAGCAGCATTCACCGGAGCAACGGCTTATCTCATTTTGCAAGGAAACGAAGAACACAAAAGTAGTGATGGGATAATACTCGTGAAATAATCGAATAACTCTTTGATTAAGGTCGCGTGACAATCTTGTCTTGTCTCTTGACAACAATGGATTTAAATTTCATATATTTAAATTATAAATCTACTACATTTACTATATTTTCCACTACGGTACCTACCAGCTAAAATGCCTTCAGTATTGCGAAAGTAGTTTTTTTTTATTTAATATACTTTTATTGAATTATTTATGTATTTATTACTAATAACATACATTTAAAATCTAATATGATATTATTTTATTATTGTAACTTTCATTCGCAATTGTCCAATGTCCTGATTCCAAAAGTAATTTTGCGAGAAATGACTTTCGCTGCGATTGTTTTTCCAATTCCCAATTACGAAATAAACGATGCCGCCGCTCTCGCCGTGAAATATTAATGAGAACCGTTAGAAGGAAGATACCTATCCCCTCCGCCCTTGAGAGTAACAAACCCTCCTGACTCCCCGAGCTTGCAACTAATCACGGTAATGAACTAATGACAAGTTTCATGCAAAACTACTTTGGAGACATGTATCAACTTTACCTTTCAGTATGAATGGAGATACATCAGCCAATAAGATTTCACAGTAAAACTACATAGAAAGTGGAATATGAATTTAGACTTAATAAAAACGGCACCTCAGCATAGTAGTCAAGTCGGGCCTTAACCATCCAGACGCCCTCGGCGAGTTATAATTTGACGCCCTTTTTATGATATTTGATTTTATTTAAAATTCTTAAAAAAAAAACAACGTAATCCGTTTTTTCTATTAGATCGATATATATGGGTATTCAAATTAAGTGGTTATAGGGAGGCGCCCTGTAGACCTCGGTGCCCTCCAGAACCCGGCGCCTCGCGCAACTGCCCAGGCGACCCCCCGGTAAAGCCGACGTATAGTAGTAATGAACATAATAACATCATTATATTCATTGCATCGTCCAAGAGATTGCGTACAGATCAAACTAAATTACGTGCTAATTTCTTCCTTTTGTAAATATTATCTAGGTACTTAAAGAAACCTCACCAGCCAAAGGTTCCTTATATCACAAAAATACCTTTAGTTAATTGATATTGTACACTAATAAAGGCACTAAATTTATTTCACAAAGAGTATCCAAACAAAAATAACTAAATAAGTAGATTATATTTATTTATGAATCACAAAGAGTTCTACAGTCCCGACCGTTATTACCTCAAATAAATATAACACGATTTTCCGAAAATGTTACTGCTGGCTTTTTTTACTTTTAGTACTAATTTTAAAACATTTAGTTTCAAGCTAAAATATTCTTAAGTGAAATGCAACATAAGATTAAATTTTGAACAGTATTGTGTTAAGACCAAGTTTGTTCGATCCAGTGAACTGCCAATTTTCATTAGGTGCCGTCAGAGGTATAAGTCGAAACTTTGTTGAGAGGGAATTCTGCTGTCCGTCCTTTACATTTCGAATTCAATAAAACGTCGGGTCTTATAAATATAACCGGGAGATCCATATGTGTTAAGTATTACGTAGGAATGAAATTTTAATGCTCATTGTCTTGAACTTTCAGATAATGTGTATGGTACAGTGTTCATTGTGTTAAATACTCATTCAAATTAAGAATTAATTATTATTAAAATCATAATGAATATATATTGGACTCACGTACACACGCAATACACACACAAATAATACATGAGTATGTATGAAAGTAACTACAATTTTAGTTTGAACAGATTTTTTTTCAAAAATTCAAACCTTCACGTACTTGTTGTCCTAGCCCTTAGTGTATTGTTTGAATTATATTATTGTTAATATATATTTATAGCAATAAAAAAATGAAGTGTATGTCTGTGAATTCAAAACAAAACAACCATTTTTTTATTTTTTAGACTATCGCCGTTATATAGCAATTTCAATATTTTAAGACTTTCGACACAAATTGAATATCACGCTCGTGAAGCCGCGGGCTTTGCGTTTACAATAATTATTATATATAATTATTGTACTCATGCATTTTATTATTTAATTGAAGATAGTATGACCCTTGTGTCTGTAGTTACACTGGCCCACTCATCCTTAACACAACAATACTAAGTACTGCAGTTTGGTAGAATATTTGATGAGTGGTTGGTACCTACTTAGACGGGCTTGCACAAAGCCCTACCACCAAGTAAACTATTTTATTATACACAATTTACATTATTCTATTCTATTCTTGTAAAATTGATTTGCTTTTACATAAATACACTAAAACGTAGTTCAGAGTTAAGTCTATCGTAGGGTAAACACAATAAAACATTTGAACCAAGTTGAACAAATTGATACATAACATGTAATTGTGCCAATCCACTGCGTACATAAAATTGTAACGCAAAGAATTTATCACTGGCTCAGAGACCATTAACAATCGTACTTCTTAAAGAATACACCTCTAAAGTAATGAACTGCAAATATCCAATTCCATTAGTGCTCCACGTGGCAGGAGAGGCGAATACTAATACCCGTCATTGGGTCTTCTCGACTATTTTACACTCACATACTAGTCCTGATTAAATTCTATAAATAAATTTAATTAAGATAAACATTTATTTGTTATCATATATTCGACGCTTGTTTCTTTTTAGTTTATTTTCCAATTTCTCGATCGCCGTTGGACAATTTAAACTTTATAGTGTTGAGGTTCCCAGGTGGTTACATATATTTTTATTTTACGTTACCATTTACTTTATATACGTATAAAATTGAAAAAAAATACTTAATCATTACAGTTTTATGATACACCGAAGATTTTCATCTAAGACAAGATTTCGATGGTTGAGACCAAGTTTCTATAGAGATTTAGGCAAAATCACATGATCACGTTCAGTATTTTCTTACTTTTATATTAAATGACTGATTTTCTCTCACTTCCCTACAACTTTAAACGTTTAAATTATTTGACATACATAATAATTTTAAATGTTTATATAAGATAAAAATTACCCGATACACTTCCAAATTTGGAGTTGTATTTTCGGATAAATCTACAAATTTTCGAAATAGAAATCCTAATGCGATTGATTATAAACACATACATATAAACAGATCTGTATTTTACTGATATGACTAGATATTCTAATAAACATTAGTTTTTCACCACCGGCTTATAACATGTGTTTTTCCCTCTTTGAGTCATTAAATTATATATACAAACTATATACAATTAAATACATAATTAAATCGAATATAAAACTATTGGGAGTATTTTATAATAAAACATGTATTACCTTATAACAAGCTATAAGTTCCTTAAAATTACTAATATTATTTCCAGAGCTAATCTGAACTCAAGCAGAGTGGCGAACTTTCAGCCTGTCTCAATTTGTTGAATCGTATTTATCCGTCCTGACATCTCTAGTGCTGAGTGACATTATAAGTTGTTTAAGATTGAGCCTTAGACTATTATTAATATGTCTAGATAGACTGTCAAAGTTGACAACGCGTCAAAAAAATATTAAGCAACACTTAGCAAGGATATACACGCACACTAGTAAATTATAATTACGTTTCGTGAATTTCAAGCATAGCTGTCACGCACACTAAGATAATAAAAGTGAAGTTTGTTTTAGTTCTTTTGTAGTGTGACGCTCTATCTAGTACATGTAAATAATCTAACGGTTGAGTATTTAGGACTGGACCATAGTACGTTTCTCTTTGTTTAGGATGTCTTTGAAAATTGCGTCTATTATTAAAGTTGAATTTAAATTTTTTGAGACCAGATTTTATTAAAAGACTTCAAAAATTATAGTTAGTTTGATATCGACGAATTATTAAAATGTTAAGAAAATTTACCATACAAAGCGATGGAATTTTCCCATGATAGAAACCTAGCGATTTTGCCTTTACGCGATACTGTCTCATTAGAGTAGCTTATTTAGATGATTTATACATATTTTTTACAAAACGACTGTAGTAATAATTTAAAGTTGGCTTGCAGGTAGATGCGAAAAAAATAAACAAGACACTTATTAAAATATTAATAAATATAAAAGAACATAAAACATAGAAGTTTTATAACATATTTAATTTGACTATTTTTTAAAACGCAACAAAATAAATATTTAATTTAATACAAGTTTAAGTGACGAACTTGCGGACCAAATGGGTAAGGCAATAAAGCTCACATAACGTGTTCATGAGAAGCTAGTAATACTTTTATGCCTACTTTATTAGGTAGGAGGGCCGTAAAATGTATTCTCATCAGATACAGACTGTCCTTGTTTGCAACCTACATACAATATGCTTCGTAAGGGCTATGACCTAAATAAATAACCCACTAAATAGCTACTCATTCATCTTTATACACTTTATCGACTGTCATTTGTACATAGACGTTCTACAGTTGCCAAAAACTAATAAATGATATTTTATTAGATTGCGAGAACTCATTATTTTTATTCAAATGTCATTTGTTTCAATGCCTTAGCCAATAAAAAGTATACATATATATTGTTGCATATTTTTTGACTCGGCGAGACTAGTTGGTTAGTACATTAGATAAAAATACAGTTAAATACATACAGTTAAGGAGAGTACAAAAAAATAAAAATTTAATGTAGGAATACCTATTAAATTTATATTAAAGCATAAAAAACACACACATATATAGCCATATATATATATATATATATATATATATATATATATATATATATATATATATATATATATAGCTTTGTGCAAGCTGCTACGCTTCTGGGTACGTAATTGTTATAACAAATTATTATTATAACATTTGAAGTTATTATTATAACAAATTATTTTCTTCCAGTTTAAAGGTGAATTAGCCAGTGTACTTAAAGACACATGAAACAAAACATGTTACCTCCCAAGACTGGTGGCGCATTGGTGATGAGTGGAATGGTTATTATTTCTATAGGTGCCATTGTCTATGGACAGTGGTGACTCACCATCAAGTATATATTGACACGTTGTAGTCTATATAGACTGAACTTTAAGTCGCAATTAGTATTTTAATAAAAATGTTAATTTAATTTTTATATTTTAAAAGACATCAAAAGTCAATTATAACTAATAATTGATGTTAAAGAGTTTTGAAAATATATGAATATTTTATATTCAATTAGATAGATTGCCGTGCCGGGACAATTGAGTTTACATAAATACGCAACGGAGCTCGGAGGCTGGAAATCGCGGCATTAGGTTGACTTTACCATTAATTACTCAGGTGCTTTAGCATTCGCAATGAATTTGAGCAGTTTCTTAAAGTGATTTACGCTAATGAAACTGGATTTCTCTAATGGTTTTTGTGTGCAATTACCATAAAAATGAATTAAAAATACATTTTACATATAGTTTTCAAAAAGTCATTCAGTGTGAGTTCAAAAAGTGATTGATTTCTAAATTAAGAAGATTAAGATCGACAAATTGATAAAAACCTCTGCCAAGCATAAGATTTATCATTGTATAAAAAAAAATAAGAACTTAATAATGCTGTGACGCGGGTTCGAACCCGCAATCTCCTCTTAATATTTACATGTTCTAGCCACTGGGCCATTTCAATTCACTACATTACTGCAATGTTTACATACCGAACGTATTTTTAAACACGTAGGACTTACCTCATTTGTAGTAGATCTGCTTTTAACTCAAATTAAATTATTTGTTTAGTTTAAGTCAGCAAGGTCATATTGGAGAATCTTGTAATCATTAAAATTAATATCGAGACTACTATTTGGATTGGAACTCTATTAATAAAACGATAACTCGGTATGTACATTTATTTTGAAAACTTCTTTATTATAATAAAAAGTAATATTTAAATAGAATGTAATATTTAAGATTATATAATATTCTAGTATCTTATAAAATCATTCTATATTTTACAGTATCTATGTAGCGTTAAAGGATAAAAGTTTTTGCTAAATAATACCTTCACCAAAATTTATTACGTTTTACTTAGAATTACATGTACGAAATAAATAAATTCCAAAGCAATAATTGTTCCTAGTTATTATAGTGTCGTGCTTTATAAGTCCTTAGGACTTCGCTTAATTTCCAGGCTTTGCGAATAAAATACTATATCAAAAAATTCCAACCAGCATTTTGAAAGTGGCAGAATTTACAATACCTCGCTTGAAATGTACGCAAAGCACTCAATCCTACACCTAAAGTCCCTCTGGTCGTGTCGGATTATGAGACTGTACATGTGTGTGTCCATATTATACACTTGTGCAGGGTACTCTTGTGCACTATAAGCTCTACAGCGCAGTTGTCGTCGCTTAAATTCGCTATTTGTGTGATGTACAACATATTATAAACCCTGTTAATTATAATTAACAACTTTTACTGGAGTCAAATGATAAAAAAACATTAATAAAATAACTTCAAACAACAATCATCGTATCAAACCTTACTGAAGGTGCTCTTAAATATTTTAAGTTACTTCTATATAATAAATATAGCACTAAATTACAATTATTATATTCGTTTCTATAACAAACATGCTTATGGAACCGTCGAGAGAAATCATTAAACCTTTTGTTATTATAATGAGAGAGATCTCCCCTGAGCCGATACTGGTACACAGCCGATATTCTTAATCAAACGAAATACCAGAATAGATTACCTCCGAGACACATAGTTTAGTTATATTACGTATTACCTTATGGTTTTTACAGAATTTATGAGAGTCAATATTATTACTAAATAAAATAAGTAAATCTATTACATATTTTAGAGCGGGTAATTAAAAAGCTTTACTTTACTTTATTGTGTATTGTGATTAAATATTATATGTTATTTTTATAAAATCAGTAAAAATCTGTATTAGAGAAGTACACGAGACAGAAAGGCATACTTATATCACTATACACATATCCTTCTTAAGACGGGACATTCGTTTCTAAAATAAAGTTCCGCACTTTTGTTTAACTTTTACTTCCATAAATTTAAACCGTGTAGTAAATTTATAAATAAGTTATATTATTACAATACGAGATTATATAACTAAAAAAGCTTAAAACTGTTTTTCTTAGGTTTTTCACTAATTAAAATACTATAGTATAATTATATATATATAGTATAAGTAAATATAAGTATTTTAATTAGTGAAAAATAGTGACTACTTTCTTGTCGGATCATTCCATAGAATCTATATTCCGAACTTTTCATTCTATTGAATATTTCATACAATGGTAAAATAAAATATTCTTAATTTTCTCTTCTCTTTTTTTTACGAGTCTAATTTAGATACTTAACATAGATATTTTAGTAAAACCTATTTAAAAAAAATATATTAATAATACTACAATTCGACAAGAAATGATATAGAATAATTTTGAAATCTTTTTAGTATGTCTCTTGTTAGTAATTTTCTTATAACATAATTTCTTATGAAAATTAACATGATAAAGTAGCGATTTTGATATAATCGTATTCGTCGAAGATTATTTGAATGTATTCAATATTGTATGAACATTTTGCTCGAATACATTCGTGATAGCAACCGAACGCTCTTCAAAACTAACTAGAGTGATGTACGATGACAGCTCCCGGACCGAAATAAATATGTAAAAAAATATAAGTTACGAGCAAAACCGAAATGTCCAGTAAACTTCGCATTGTCAACAAGTTCGCTGCAATTCCCCCGAAATGATTAATTTTATAAAAACAGTTATATAATGTTTAACCTTACAAACAGACCAGTGAAATGAAATTTTATTCCCTATCAATTGAGTTATATTTATACCCTTGAAAGTTTAATATCTAAAAAAAAGAATAAATGAAATATCCGTTAATGTAATAAGATAGTTTAAGTTCATAACTAAACTAAAATATAATTATTATTGTACATGCAAAATGGAAAAAAAAAAAAATATCCCGCTGAATTTCTTTCGCCGGTTCTTCTCAGGTCCGAGGTGCTAAATTCCGAACCGGTGGTAGATTTTTGACAATCAATAAGCAAGTGTAAACACTTCTATATTGAATAAAGATTTTTGATTTGATTTGATTTGATTTAGGTAATTGATATGAGAATATAAAACCGGTACTTAATATATTTATCTTGGTTTATCTTACTATTGCGTCTTTCATTACAGTGACTCTAAGGATTGAATATATATTTTATATACATATCAATTAATTTACCTTTTTTTTTTTTGTTTATGTTACCGTACTTATTAATTGTGTTTTAAATTATAATATAATATGTATAATAAACGATTATTTTGACTACATAAATATAGTAATAAACTCATATCATTCACATGTATATACATACATGTGAATGATATGTTATATATATATGAAAGATGTACTAAATTTCTTCCAGCTACATATATACATATGTAGCTGGAAGAAATTTAGTACCTATAGATATAGATAAGCTTTCCTTTGTAACACAAAGATTCTGAAGAACTTCATTATTGTACTAACTAGCCCGGCCTTCGGGTAAAATAAGGTGTGTATCTCTTTATACTTTTTAATCAATCAGACATTATTTATATATCATTGATTAAAACCAACCAACTGATACCAAAATATACCTATGTAGATCTAAAATAATATAAAACATATAAGGGTACTTTATAGCCTATGTCCGTCTTGAAACTATATTATATGTATATAAATGAAAGTTGCATATAAAAAGCATTTGCAATTTTTTAACGTAACCGAGATAAACAAACCAAACTTATTACACAAGCTATATGTACAACAGTAAATATTTAACAATAGGAATGACTTTCAAATATCGTCTTACAATTTATATTTATATACACCCAATTTAATAGTTTTAAAATGAGACATGTACATACGTGCAATAGACAACAGTAATTAAACAATTCGAATGTCATTCAAGTGTAGTTTTAACAATCTATTTTTGTACAGTCGGCCCGAAAGGAAGTAAGCACCTAAGTTATTATGTATGTACGACAAAAAATATTTAATTCACATAGGCCTCATTAAAAATTGAAAAGGAGAATGCCCACGAAAGTTGGGAACTTCGTCCAGTGCGACGTTAAATCCAACGTTGTTTTAGACGCTGAATCTGGCGTACACTACATTACGCAGAAAACATGTTATCGCTTAACTTAAATATTATTAATATTTATTTTTATATCAGGTAAAATCCCTGATCTAGCATATATTATCTTATAGCAAAACGTAAGGAAAAATAAAGAAAATAATTATGGTATATAAAAAAATCTGTACCAAAAATGTATATGCACGTCATTACATACTCGTATACACCGTCCGCTCCGCTTAGCTGAGCCCCCCGTGCTGATTGGCCCAGCTAGCGCAGCGCTGACCACAATAGTAATTTTTGTTGTGTGAGAGTTTTTATTTTGCGATAACTCTAAGATATTGATTTAAATGATGGAGTGTTAAGGACAAAAAGCCTATAGACCATCTTAAATAATGTATATTTCAAATAGTGAAAGATTTTTTCAAATAAGTGCTGTTTACAAAATTCGCGCTCTTTCTTTATAATGATAATATAGATAATAAATTAATTAAAAATCAATCTACAAAGAAACATAGACTAACCCTTGTGATACTGTCGCACCAATTATTAACAAGCTTAGTTCTTAATTGAAAGAGAAAATAGAAAAACCAATTACGAACTTGGTATCTACTATAGTAAATACCTTTATGTTTAAAAAACGGTAATTAATGTAGGCTTTTCCATGCTTAGGTATTCATCAAATCAGAGCTAAAAGTTGGGGTGATATATGTGAAAGAAAATCAATACACCGAGGAGGAAATTTTGGACAATAATGAGAACTCTCCGTTTTTTGAGGAGTTCTTACAAGTTCTCGGCGAAAAAGTTCGTCTCAAAGGTATAAAACTAATTTAGTTCTTTGTTTGTTATTCTCAAAGTAATAATATAAGTTACAATAAACATTGTTTTGGTGACTGTGTATTTATAACGATTTTTACGCTTAGAGGGCGTTCAAGTATTACGTAACGCAATTTGGGGGGGGAAGGGGTGTCTCGTAAAACGTTACGATGCGTTACAGGGGCGGGAGGGGGTCTTTCTTACAACACGTTACGTAACATTGTTTTTTTTAAATAAAAAATTAGGGAATCAAAACTCCCAAATTGGCAACCATTTTCATTTACGTTTTACGGGGAATCCCTCGATTGTATTAGTCTGGTCGTCATTTTTGTCCAACCTGTGGGATCTATTTAACATCTCACAAGAGCATTCAAATGCACTGTCGTTACGTGCATGGCAAGACTATCTGCTATGACCATTGTGAAACTAGAGTACGGCCGCAGCGCCTTGCTACCAGAGGGGCGAATGAGCTTCTCTGCATTTTACTTAACGAATTATGTGTAAAGCCAAAAATGTATAAAAATAATCAAAATACGCAGGTTTTGTGGACTAAAAATCTCTTGTTTTATTTAGTATTATTACCGCAAAGTCAATTAAAAATATACCAAAGGTAATAACTAAACTATGACTTTTTGCGACTTTAGGGCAAAAATGGTCACTTAAGTGTTACGTTTAGAGAGGGGTAGGGGGGGTACATAAAAACGTTACGGTGCGTTACAAGGGGAGGAGGGGGTGTCAAAAATCTTCAAAAATTGCGTTACGTCTACTACTACAATACTTGAACGCTCCCTTACTACCTCTATAATAAGTATTTCTTTTATAAAATATATGAATAAAGAATCGTCGTATTATACGATAATAATAAATAGCTTTCATATAAATGTCGCATGACCTTCTATGTAATTGTGTTATATATTTTTATCGAGATGGCCCAGTGCTTGGAACCCGTGCATCGTAACCGACAATTGCAGGTTCAAACCCAGGCAAGCACCGCTGAATTTTCATGTGTTTAATTAATGTTTATATTTCATCTCGTGCTCGGTAGGGAAGTAAAACATCGTGAAGAAACGTGGAAACGTGAGAAAGGATCTAATTTAAATGAAATTCTGACACATGTGTATTCACCAGTAGTGATGGAATGAGCTCCAAACCTTATCCTCAAAAGGGACAAAAGGCTTTAGCCCAGCGGTGGGATATTTACAGGCTATTACTTTACTTTTATTGTATGTTTTTAGGCTTCGATAAATACAAAGGTGGACTAGATACAGTACATGATTTAACCGGGTTATATTCTGTCTATACGAATTGGAGAGGAATTGAAATCATGTTCCACGTATCAACTTTATTGCCATACGAAAAACATGACGCGCAGAAACTACAAAGGAAGCGTCATATAGGCAACGATATTGTATGTGTGGTGTTTCTGGAAGCAGATAATACAGCCTTTTCACCGGCGTGTATAAAAAGCCATTTCTTACACACGTTTATACTAGGTAATTTTTTTTATACATTATTCGTATGAATAGTTTAAGACGTGTCTAAAACTGAAATTATTCGGATCTTCTTATATTTCAATTAATCTATAATTGACTTTTTTTTTCCAAAATATTTACATAACATATTATAAATTATTTTAACAAACAACAGTGTAGACAATTTCTTTATGGTCATAACGTTACAAAATTTGTTACTGATGTGGCGAGAGAGCCACTCCGCGTTATCTATATCCAAGGTTGTAATAAAGTGTAAAAATTAAAATTCCAGTAAGGGTGTCAGCCAAAACTAAAAGGCGGCCCACTAGATATGAAGTATCGGTCGTCACCAGGGACGAGGTGGGCGCCTACAAGCCGTACTTGTGGGAACAGAGTGTATTCGACAAAGGGCCCATGTTCAGGTATGTACACGTGAGTGTTATTAAGTTTCCTGCCTCATGTCTGAGCAATGAAACTCGTGTATAGAAGTTCCTTACTTCTTTGTAAAAATAAAAAATATTTTTAAATAAACTTTGTTATTAATAGATAATATTTTTGTAGTGCGTAATACCTTAAAATGGATCTTTATTTTCTCTTCCACTGTAGATATAATACAGTCAACAGAAAACAAAATGACTAAATATGATAAATAATATTATCTGTATTTAAATAGTTTTATTTTTATTTCAGAGAATGGTTACTAACTAAAATAGTCAACGGTGAAAGGGCGTCATACTCAGCGCCTAAGTTTGCAAGAATGCAAGAACGCACAAGGAGTCAAATGCTAGAAGACATTGTTGCCAATTTACAAAATCACGCTGAAACTGGACAAATACCAAAACCATATAGAAGAGGTAAGAATATGTTATTCATGTAAAGTTTTTGTAGACAAAAACAAAAAAAAAATGTCTACATCAAAGATACTAAGATACGTTGACATTTATTGGCCTATTTTTAAATATAAAACATTTTTGGCACAAAAACAAACCCCGAGTTCGTTGGTCATTTGTTTTTAACATAAAATTTTGTTGATATGGCTTTAGCGTTAAAAATAATTATAGTAGTACGAACTGTACTTCTAAATATCATTATATTTTCCAGGATCATGGCGCCCCATCGGTCATATGAGACCATCATCTCCCCTCCTAGATTCAGTGAGAGATCAATTTGAAGACTACGACCAATTAGCCAAAGACTTCACGCGAGTTTTTCTTAACAATGAACTAAACGCTGCACAAAATGCCCAACTTTTCGACGTTGTGTTTCTAGTTGGGCAGTCGAAACAGAAAACGAAGTTTATTGGCGTACGAGCTATATTAGGTGTAAGAAGCCGGTGTGTACAAAACTCTCAGCTAGCTTTAAGAAACTTTAAAACATGCAACAATTTTTAATTTTATAACTTTCAGAGTATTCCAAGAAATGCTTTACGGTATACAAACTGGGTTTGGTTCTCCACAAGTGCCCGTGGCGGAATTGCTCGCACGACCAGCGCCTACTCTCCTGTCACCAACACCTGCTCGGCAAAAAAGTAGCAACTTTCTACAAGTGCCGGACATCGAGTCACCGAGGTAAAATTGTTGTGTTTTTTTTTTATTTTAAAGAAAATCGGTAACTATAAATAAACAATTTTCAATTTCACCTAATATTAGACAAAATCGACATTCTCTAATGGTATAAATTACGATCCAAATATTCAAATTTTGATTTATGTATTCTTCCATTTTGTAAATTTTTCAATAAAGTAGAATAAACCATGTTTTACAGACCAAAAAGCGTGCCTAGTTCACCAATGGTAAAAAGAGCTTTTTCCCGACTGGGCACAATAACAGCTGGTTGGGGACGATCAATACGAAAACAACATTCACAACTAAATGCCGATGACAAAAAGAAATGGGCTAGTTCCCAAGATTGTTCAAGTAAGTTTTCAAGGTTTTTTTCAACAAATACATAATAGATAATTGCCCACAAGTTAAATATTTAGTTGATAATACTAAACTACTTTCTTCATACAACTCTATTTAATGAATTATTACTTGTTCACAGATAAGGAAAGCAAAGACAAGGAGAAAGATAAAAATGCCGCTCTGGCAGTGCCAAGGCTATCGGTATGCGCTGATGCGCAAAAAGTTGATCGTGCCAAACTTGCTCAGACTGAGGTATAATGGTTGCTGACATTTAATATATATTTAATCAATTTCACATCTGTTATAGTTAACCCAATAATATTAAAATTCAATAAACTCTGCGAAACCTAAGCAGAACTTTTTTTGTTTACAGTTCTCTATTATCGAATTTGATCCGGAAACATTTAGAATACTCTTGGACTACTTGCACACGGGCAGTTGTCCACTAACTTGTGCCTCCATTCCCGGATTGATCTGCGCCGCTGAGCACTACGATCTACCGGAGTTACTTCAAGCTTGCTTCCATCATGCAAAACAATTTTTAAGAATAGAAGTGGTAAATATTAGTATGATCATTAACGTAGTACTTTATTTTTAAGTTTATACATAATTTAAAATATAAGAGCTCATATATGTATTTATTAAATGTATGTTTTTTTTTTCATATCCAATAATGTTATAGTTTACGTAATATCTAAATACTAAACGTCGATATTTTTTCTTCTATAGGTATGCACAATGCTCATATCATTGGAAAATTACTACTGGCGATATACGTCAGCTTCGGAACTGGTAAACATGATTTTGGCCTTCATTGAACAGAGAGCCTATGCGCTCTTCCAGACTTCTGAATTTCTAAATCTCTCCGAATCTATGGTACAGATGATCATGTGTAGAAATCTTGAAGTACCTGAGGTGAGAAAATTCGAAGCAATGCTTAGTTGGGCCCGTAATAAGATCAAAGCTAAATCTGCCAATAAGACTGATGCCAAAAATGAATTTAAATGCATTATGGATAGGCTAGCCAGGGACTTGAAACTGCATAGAATATCGCCACAGGAATTGATTAAAGTGGTTCTACCATCAAAGGCTATTAAGAATGAGCGTATCCTCGAGACATTGATGCATCAAGCGAATTCGGGAATGTACAGGATACAAGAAGGTTATATTGAGGCTTGCCAGCAACGTCTTCAAAAGCAGGACTCGAGATTTTCCGAATTCGAAAGTTTTGACTACGGAATATAAACTTGGAGCTGTGAGGAATATCAGTGTATTAGATAGAATGCGAAGAGCGATAGGATTGGGTTCTTCTCATTGTGGTATGATGACGCCTTCTAAAAGTATTATTGTTATAGATGTACTTTAGTAGAGGTGCGAGAAATATTTGTACACTTCTCGGATACCTATTCCTTGTTGTTGTTCATTGATACCTATATATTTTTTACATCTAGCTAGACGTGTTCAGTATAATCATCTGTATTTTTGGTACCAAAGTTTGAGATAAAACGTTGTAGTCTGGCGTATTAAAAAAATAAACCAGTATTTGATGTAGTATATTACTAAGATTTATAAAGATTAAACGAGAAGAGTCACTTCTGTGATCAGATTTGTAATAAAATATCTGGTTCGGGACCTGGGAAAAAATTGTTTAATTACATATACTAATATTATTTATTATATTTACAATTACAATAAACCTTATGATGTGAAAAATATCCGCCCTAACAGTTAACTAAAAGCGGAATCATTTTGCTCACTGTACAATTTAGACTTTGGAGGCATCTTTCTATCTCTAAGTACCGTATACCACTTTTACGATTTAGTGTCCGAAAAGATCCATTCCCAATAATTGCTTGTACAATCTGCCACGCAAAAATTGACTGATTGCTGATAAAAGATTAGATATATTATAAATACATATAATCGAATTCTAAATGTTAGATGTAAAATGTTACATTATTCAATAATACATATAGTGTACTCAGTAAACAATAACAAATATTAAGTTTATGTAGAATAAAGTGTGTAGTTGAATCTCAACTGTGAGATCTCTTCATTCCTGCAATAGGTCCCTCGTCTTCACTGTATATCGACAACTTTAATTATTTTTCTTACTCTAATTGAATATAAATGCTCTCTTCTCCTGTGATTCGCACAATCTTATATTAAATGTATATCATATATTAACATTTACAACTTACATATATTTTATTCTACAAATGAAGCTTTAAATTTCCCATTAAACCTTCGTGTGCCTACATTGTAGTATTTACCTCGAATGAATGACAAAAAAATCCAGAATGTATAATCCCGTTGTTATTTCTAATATTAAATATAATTATGTGTTAGTTAACAAAAAGAAAAAATAAACAAAACAAAATCAATGTTTTCCTATAAAAGTATTGTAGCTCGTAATACATATAAACTAAATGTGTTTGAATGCCTCTAATAATTTTAAATGAATGGACTCTATAATCTCGCTTCTTAGTTGCTTAATTAGCGAATATATCATTTATCAATTCCAAAGTATTATTGAAATGACCGTACTCCAATTTTGAATAAGAACTAGACGCAATATTATGTATAAAATTACTTTACAAAATACTGCCGTTTCGTCATTATTTTTGTATTGTTAAATATCATACGTTTAGTAAAGAAATCTAATTTAATTTAATATTGAAATCTATTTCTAGCCTAAGATGATTTTATTTTGTTGTTTATACATATACGTTGCAAATAATTTATTTTGATTTAAAAACATTTCACCGTTTTAGAAAAAAAAATGTTATATCTATTGATGCTACGCAATATCTTGTCTTTTTGTTTAACAAAATATGATAAGACCACATGAAATCTGTATTATATTATATACCTTAGAAACCAAGTTTGATTCATCATTATATTATAATAAATGTGACCTGTTAATTGTTGAAATAAAAATCTTCTGAACCAAGTGTTATAGAATTATATGTAAATAAATTATATTGTTAACCCATTTTACAAATATTTAATGTTTATCCTTACATCCTATGTAATTTGCGTTGCTTGAAACTTCATAGTATTTTTTTTCTATTTCCTTGATACGAAAAGGACTTATATATATATATAATATGAGGTATTTTATTAATAAGCTCCTGTAAACAGGCGGTTTCAATCCCAGGCAAGTCCAACTGAATTTTCAAGTGGTTAATTTAAGTTTATCTCATGCTCGACGGTGCATAATATCGTCTTTACTGTGCACATGTTGTCCCGCATCGGAGCTCCAGTGGAATTGGTTGTAAAACAATCTCAAGAGGAGAGACGGCTCTACAATAAGTGGGACTTTTTCTAGCAAATGTTATAAATTATATAGAAGGTTTTTTTTTTTTAATATTTTGTAAAATGGGTTTTAACATTTGATAAACTGTTATCGATGTTTATGAAAATATATTAGTAGCCTAAAGTTACATTTCAGATGAAGACGATTACCAGAAATTTAATGATCTGTAAATTTTTATACTTCTTAAAATATACAAAATAAGTAATACTTTCCTATATGTATTTTAAACAATACTATACCTATGATTTGTAGTGCTCAAAGCTTCGTTAACAATAAGGACATAGCAAAACACAAGCGAGACATATATTTAAAAATACTAATAAATCTGAACAAAATTATATAAGCAGAGTTTGTTGGTTATAACTATATATAAATATGTATGAAATATTTATACATATAAATATATATAAGATATATTAATTATAATCATCTCGTGTGTTAACGCTTATCAAACCAAGCGCATTTTCAGCGACTGTAAAATTTTGTCGATGTTGCTATTATGTATTAATATGTTAAATATATATTAACATTTCAACATTATCTGTAATACTCATATAATATGTATAAAATAGTTTTTAATTTGTAGTAACACCAAATATTATTGACGTATCAAGCTCTTTAATGATTAAATAACTTTTCTATTCCAAAATTTTAACCTTCCTGTGATCGTGGATGTTGCTATAAAGTATGTTAATATATGGAATCTTCAAAGAATACAAAATTATATCTATATCTGTTATTTTGCGTGAGCAAGATTATTATTCAAGGAAATTTTATGTGGTGAATAAATTTTTTTGTGTATTGTGCCAAATTTTATTTCATGCCCTACATTTTAAAATTAATATTTTAATATGTATTATATCGTCTAATCGCTCGAATGCCTTTAGCCTTAAAATAGTTTATACAGATTATCGTTTATCAAATCTTTCTAAGTAATGAAAATATGTTTGTAAACCCAGAAAGTAGTCGATACTTAGCATATCGATTTTAATGCAATTAATTTAATTAAACAGATTTAAGATTACTCTTTCATGTCTTTGTTATATATAGATCTGAAAACATTTATATATGAGTTCTTGTTCTTTAACATAATCTAATAATAACCAAAACATAAAAAACGTCATAGCTTCTAAAATTATTATCTAAGTATAGAGCAAGGATAAAATGATAAATTCCTAAATTACTTACAACATTACATCACTAGATGGCGCTAATAAACATGCATAGTGTTACCCTACTAAATATACTATACTACAGACTAAAAATAAATTTGACATTGGAATGACAGCGTCACGCGTAGAATGGAATGCATTTCGAAAGTTCCGCAAGCCGCCGTAAGTAGCGCTCGGGCGCCAGTCTTCTTGCAGCAGGCGTGTGGCCGGCTGCTTGTTGCAGTGCGCGGTGCGAACTAACACACACGAGTTCGCGGTCATAGGCTCGAACGAACATCGAAATCGACGGTCAGTGCGGTGACCATGATGATGGACAACGGGGTGATAACAAATAATTATGAGTACGGGGACGGGTACATGGAACAAGAGGAAGAATGGGAACGCGAGGGTCTCCTAGACCCGGCTTGGGAGAAACAACAAAAAAAGGTCAGTTTATAATGACAAATTGACACCGGTTACGACAAACTAATATCAAATACTGATCATAATATTTCGCGCACAATTTATCTTATCACATTTACGACTATTTTCATGGTGTTTGTGTTTATATTTGTTGAGATAAATAATGTCACATACCCCCATGATTATTTATCACTAGTACATATGCATAATTTAATAACCGGCCGCTTTACTGATAGTATATTAAAATCGAATTATAAATCTATTTTTAGTTTGCACCTGCTTTTAGAATATTAATGGGCAAGATGATACTTGGTTTGATTGACACAATATTGAATAAAAAAAACGATTTCAGCAAATAATTCTACGCTTTAATAGAATTATTAAAAAAACTTATCTTACTTTTAAAACAAATTTTCTGATGTACCTTAACTCAACTTCGGGCGTGCATAACGATTGATTACTCATAAGCTATTTATTTTAAGTAATAATCACCGAAAAATCGGAAAACTCAAATTAAATTTTATAGTTTCCCGCCGCAAGTTGAAAGTAGATCGCGGCCGTGGACACTATTAAAAGATTTCTTGAAGCTTTTGGTGCGAGGGAGACGGGTGCACATCGCATCCCACGGGCGGGAGCGGGCCGGAGCGAGAGGAATCGAATTTCCGTTAGTCATGTCCTAAAATGGGTCCGACGCAGGCGCCGCTGAAAGCGCGGGCGTCTGCTTTTACGTCACCATTAAACCCGTGTTTCAGGGAAACTATGGCCTCTTGTGTCTACATGAAAATGCATCATTAAGGTGCTATTTACGTAGAGAAGTGCAGGTCTATGACGAATACTCTGACGCATCCTGTGAGCTCAACACGGGTGGAATGTCATTAACAAGTTGCGAAAGCACTCTGCGGGCTAGGTTATTTAAAATATAATAGAACCAAAATAAAATTGTTTATGGTATGATATACCATATATATATATAAACACCAGTCATAAAAACTAAAGTAACAAGAAATAAATAAATTATATTATTGCTTGTCATAATACAAATGTAATTAAATATTTTCTTAATATCGTTTTTGCGATCAAATTTATTCTTAAACAATAATTAAAGACTTCAATTAATTATATGGCTAACAATTATATAACTTGAAAGTTAAAATAAAAAAAAAATCAACAATGATAATACTTCTTTCCGATCTGTTTAATTTATTAGTTGTCATTTAATTTTAAGTGGACGAAATTTATTTCTCAATGTTAATAAAATATGTAAGGCAAACTCTTTTGTAATGAGTAAAATGTACGTAAAATTTATGCAACGAATTCAAGTCCCAAAACGTTACTAAAGAATCCGTCGTTTTCACCAAAACATTCCAAGGTTGTTTTTTACGAAAGACGGTAAATGTTACACGTATATGCGTAAGGATAACGACCGGTATACAAAAGCTGCAGGATACAAATGCAATATAAACAAAGAGCCTGCGACAGTCAGACTCAGTGCATTGGCCGTACGTGGCTGACGGGTCAATGTCGCGGCCAAACAACTTGAGATGCGTCTACGGAGAAGTCATCCGACCAGTCACATGCCCACCGCACACTGGAAGCGGTCTTCCGCAAAGAGGTTACTAGAACAATGTTTTCCTTATTGAACACCAGAAAAGGAAATCATGACGCTTGTTAAATTCGTCAATTATGAGTCATTAATTTTGCAAAATATACCGGTTAGAAATGGAGGTTCGTGGTTTTAAAAGTAGACCAAAGTAATAATTAACTTCCCAGAAAATTTATATTATTCTTTAATTAAATTAAAATTACAAATTGCTGAATATGACTCTAATTGTAAATGTCAAAATATAAAACCTATTTAATCTACGAGGCTCGTCTAACAATATAGTAACAAGCCTGAATCCAATTCTAAGCAAAGGTAAAAAAGACAAATAGAAAGCTTTTGGAGCTTTTTAGAGCTATGAAAATAGGAATATTATATATTACATTTATAAAGAAGCCTAAATGTTTTATAAATGATTAGTTAATGATATGATTAATTTAACATTTAAGACGTCACGTCGTGTATTTCTGAATAGCTAAAACACTCATTTTGTTGCGCTAGAAAACATCCGTGAAAGTGATAAAGATCTCCAAAAGTAGACATTTTAATAGTTTATGTCCTCTCGCCATAAAAATATTCAAAATTGAGTTATCAATCACAATGCATAAATTTTCTAATGCCACTAACGAAGAGCAAGTCAGGTTCAACTTTAAATTTAGCATTTATTGTATTGTATTGTAAGATTTATTATTTAAAATCATAATTTTGATCTAAGTTTTAGTTGCTAAACCTAAAAAATATCCTACCACGTTTAATATTTGTAAATTACGAGTAATATAAACACAAAATCCATACTCGACATATTCTTAAGCCATTAAAAATATAAAATACTCTTGTTGGTAGCAATATTATATGTATGGCATAATATATAAATTTTTGAAACGGACCAACAACAATATTTGCAATATTGAAACTTTTCCGTATATAAATAGTAATACCAATTCGATCGACACAAAAGTCGGTCATATGTTCGACTCTAGAACATTTTTTTTTCAAACAAAATCACTTTTACAAAAATATGTATTTGTGGAAATAGCGACCTACAAATATATGTAAAAGTCATATCCCAATTTAAATTCATGACACGTGGTAAATTTTATCTCAATAGAATCTAATTTGAATTAAAATCAAAACAGTTTTTGTTACGACTAAATCCATAAGTTATCATCTTATCACCTTGGCATACCTTTCGCATAATTCTCCTGAATTCGAGGTCGTTGACTGCCGATAAGCTTTACATACCAAACGAAAAGATTTTATCGTTGCAACAAAAATTTATTACTCGTACAATAGCTTACGAGTGCATTCATATTACAATTGCATTTGGTTTTTACAGCATTTGGTGTCAAATGCAAATGAAAGGAAAGGAGATAAACTCTTTTATTTTATTTTGATTGGAGGATTTGGTAAAGCTTCAGCTGTGACCTGACAGTTTGTGGACGCATCGTTTACACTGGTCTGTTACGTAACTCTTGACAGCTATTTTTTCCTTGTCGTCGTTAGCTGGATGTTGGCACACGTTCAAGAAACATTCGAATCAGTGTCTTGCAATTTTCACTCTTCTATAATAAACTACAATGTAAAACATGACCTTAAATTAAAGAATATATATATATATCGTATTAAAAATAATTCAGTTTTATATCGATTTAATTTACATGCCTATTTGTCCCAATTAGTTGTATGGAAAATGCTAAAGCGTATTTCATAAATCCTCCAAAATTTTTGACGTTTGTTCGACCTTGTCCTGGCTAATTATTTAAAGCTAGCTCTGTATTTTAGTATAAATATATATATTGCTCTAGAATTCTTATTTTACTTTAAATATCGCATAACGTTTTAACGTTATAAAAATATAAGAAACATCACTGATAAACTAAAGTTTTGTATAAAATTAACCGATACTAATATAACCAATTTCAGATTGTAATGGAATCTATACAATTAAACGAATGTCTGTAATTATAAAAACAGTATTGTATGTTACATAACGTAATAATAACACTAAATTGGGATTAGAAATAGCATAAAAAAGGATGTTTTAGAGAGTTAATTCACAACTGATACTCTAAGCAGCTAAACCACATCCTGGGTGTCACATGTTTACCCAAGTATCTATGACAGTTCCTGCCCACACTTAACCACTTAGCATTGTTAACAGAACAGGTTAGACTCGCAAAGAACAAATATCAATCGTCCTTTGTACTTGCACAATGTTATCCGCTTATCGTAGTCTATTTAGAATCAGGACGGATACAAGTTTTGCGTCAAAATGAAATATTATGATTTCGTCTATCACAAAAATATATATCACTTCCGACATTATTTTCTATTACGGACTACTGTTGGCATATCACTAATATGCAAATAATATTCGTATACAATCTACTTGCTACAGTAATTATAAATATATTTAATTTTTAAAATTTAATCTTACATTGTAGTACATTACATTTTACAAGCTTTCGTTCACTTCACCGGTGCGGGTCAAATCTCGCAACTGAATTTTAAATAAGTTCCAACGATTGAGTCTAAATTTTACATACGCTTTTGACAATAAAATTTAATATATAGTTTTTTGTGTTTTAAAAACGTGTTTTTTATACTTTCCCATTCGATACTAAAATAAACCTAAAAGCCATATGGTTCATAAAATGTTAAATCTTAGTGACCCATTTAACCCGTCTGACTGTAATATTCGTCATTTTATTACATGCTTCTTCAATTTATAAATTTCAAAACTAAGAAATAAAAATCTTTAACTTTACCTCAACATTCTTAATTGCAAAAAATTAAAAATATCATTTCGAAATATTTATGTTTTAAAAATAAAGTCGGTTAAGATTGTAAAAACGAAAGTTGTTAACGATTTATCGTCTTAAAGCCTCATCGTATTATCTATATGTACCTACCAATTACTAAAATAGCAAGTCTCATTGATAAATATTCTTTTTGGGAATGCCCCATCATGTAGATACCTTATTGCTGCGTGAAATACGCGAAATTCAAGTGACATTCTACCATTACACTTAAAAATCATTAATTCTCTGGCGACTCTCCGAATGATGCTGTGCTGTTGACCTTGAACATTGAACTCGAAATAGCGATCGTTGAAATGTATATACATTAACCTAATACAAGAGAAAACTTTCTAAGTAGGAGCTACCAATGTTATCGTCAACACTTAAATTATGGGCTAACCTCATAAGTATACGTGCTGTATGTATAGTAAATAGTACGACATATACCAGTTAGGTATTCAACATTGTTATCAAGAACTTAATATTTAAAAAAGGTAATATGTACCTACTTACATTATGCGTTAATTTAAAAATGAAAATTACAATTAAGGTGCATTTAATGACAGTTAGTAATTAAACATATATAAATGCGTAAATGGAACCATTATAACGTTTTTAATAGTGAGTGTTAAAAACCACAAAGACACTTCAAGTAAATATATATACGTAGCTACAACCAAACCCACGTCACTAACGTAACCATTGAGACCGGTTTGTTACGGACAGTTCTAAGTATGTGGATACATTAAATTATAGACCCATCATCCAACTTAATTTTATACTTGGCTCAAACAATCAAGAACCCGAATATTTGCTTTGTATATTAATCAATAAAGCACTAATAGAATTAAATAAAAAACGAAATGTTATCTAAATCTATTCATCCATCTAATTTTAGTATTATCAGTTATTTCTTTTGTATGAGTAACGTGCTCAGCAACTTGAATACAAAGACTTGTGTACTTTGTAACCGTCATAATATATTTTAAGTATTAAAATTTACTTTATATAAACCCACGTACCAACGTGAACATTCATCTATTGTACGCACTCTGTCGCATTATTCTCCAGTTCTGTGGTGCATTTCAAAACATTCGAGATAGGCACTGGCCCGCCTACTCGCTACCCAGGTGCGTTGCATATCAACCTTCCTTATCATTACACAATTCTGTTGCTTCATTAACATACGTCTTTTTGAATAACAAAAACAGGATTAAAGGTTTTTTTTTTATAATTATTATCCTTTTACGTTTTCATAACAATTTAGCGTTTGCTATTTATGTAAACGGATCGCTTATACTCAAATTTGAACTAATAAATAGGTAGAGCTATTTCATTGATACCGTTATAGTTCATTGTTATTTATAAACTTTACGTTTTGTACTTTGTAACCGAAGAATCCTTTTGCAAATAGCGTTAATGGTCACAATTAAAATAATAATAATTAATTAATTTTGAAAAACCAATTTAACAGAGATATTAAGAAATAGAAACGTGACACAAAAATAACTAAATTCAAGTTGAAAAAATATGAAGTGACACACGTTCCATACGTAGTCGGGGTTCAGATGGAAAACTAACCGTTGCCAAAATTTATTTCTGTGCCCGTCCTCACACCTACGCAAATTGCTTACACTCACTTGCTTTTATAATTAGAAAATATTCTATACTATATTTGCAATGTACGCCGTCACATACAATGTCACCGTCCAGTACAATTTGATAATACGTTAGTCAGCGATGTTATAACACTGGCATCGTAACGTACCGTCTTTATCGCAAACTGCATTAAACAGCTTATTTATCGCTATCCTTATCACACTCGTATGTATCTCTGGCGATAATCTGCTCTGATAAAACCCAGCAGCCGTCGTAACGCGAGGGGAACTTTCAAATTATTATTTGTTCGAATCCCCTATTCGCGCCTGCGATTGACAATGCTATACGATAGTAATGAAAACCAGTTCAAAATGAATTCTGTTCTAACACATTATAGGAATGACATTAAGATTATTTAATAACAATGCCACGCTATCATTATTAATGTTGATAACTTTAAAAATATGTACTTGATTCAAATGTTTTTCATAGCGCTATTTATAATTTTTATCACTGATTTACTTTATCTATTTAAGTTGGAAATATTGATTATATATTCAATTGTTATCGCGTCATCGTAGAACAGGAGGAGTTATCTGGATTTATTCACACACGTTTAAAAAATTACGATTCGATATTTAAATATGCGTATTAAAGTTTTAAGCTGACTGTTACCGTTGATTTATCTCAAAATTATGACTGAAGACGATTGGGTCAAAGGACAAGGTAATTTGCTCCGAATTTGATAGATGTCATGTCGTCGTCGAAGCGGTGACGTCGCATTCCTGTCCTTTGTAGCCACTAGTTGCCGCTTTCGCTGTGCCAGAATATGTAATATTAACAACGCCTTCGGTATTATATATCACTTATTCATTCATTAAAGGAATGTGTCTATTGGTTAATACTTTTTCATATTTGTCCTCATATTTCTTCTTCGAATTTATTTCATAACAAACACCTGGTTTATTAAGTAGGTAAGGTATTTGTGCTTCGGCGAGTAAGCTTGTTTATAGTTTAATATAGAGAATTATACAGTAATATTGCAAATATAAATAAATTAATAATTCATAAAAAATAATGTTTGTGTGTTAAGAAGGATTAAATATTAAAATTAAATCAACACTTTCACTCGTAACTTCCAAGTGGACGTATCCATTTGACGTCTTGTCTTTATAACATTTTCTTCTGTGGTGGTCTTGGATACATTTCACTGGACTCTATAAGGTTGTAATGATGTTATTTTTACGATAAAGTGTTAGCGTAATACTGCGTTAAAATATGATCTTCATAAAATAGTTTTTTCGTTTTAAAGTTCTTATCCGTGAGCTACATCATGAGATACATTATTTTAAAGTAGAAATTAACTGTTGCTGACCGCTCTCTGTTCTAACACTCTTACCTCAATCTGACGCCTGGAGATAGTTCAGACGTGCTTTCCGAAGCACTGGAATGTAAACATAGCCACATCCAAGCCACTGAGAACTTCCAGAAACCCATTTTATATATGCCCGACCTGCGATTTGGTCCAATACATCGAATACGAGCCAGAATTAAATCAAGGAGGAAGATTTAAATTTTAAAAATAAACACTGGCACAGAAACAGGACAAACCAATTATTATCATTTAGGTCCTTAACGATCTGATGGCCAAATACAAGAATATACATATACTCAACAAAATAAAATGTCATTGTATTCTAAACATTTACCTAAATGCAATTCAAACACAGATTATTTGACGAAAGTCATTGCATTATGATGATATGATATGGTCAGAGCTGATTAGTCTGTTTACGAAAGCCGTTGTTATCATTATGAATTCTTTTATTACATTTATAATGTACACTTACATAAAGGATTAAGATTATGGATTCAAAAATGCTTAAGTAGATATACTCCAATACTTTATAGTCCATTCCAACCACAGACTGAGTAAAGACTAGAAGAATAAACAACTATTAATAATCCACTCTATGGTTTGATTTGTGAAAAAATGGCGACGAATAACGTTGCTATCGTAATTTACATATATATAATAAATAAAAATATATTTATCAAGAACTGTTATAGTGTTTAAAATAGCAGGGCTACAAATCATTTAAAATATCTAAATTTAAAGTTTTATTTTTTATATGTACCATTCCTCTATCTCATCGATTGGAAGAACCTATACAAATGTACATAGTTATTGGGAATTTCTCATAATCAATTTCTGAATCAATTTTCAACCATATTTCATTTTGGGAACTAAAATTATATGTCTTGCAAGGATTTGTACGGAACAATAGTGGCGTTTTAATTACCAAAGCCCTAATGTTATAAATGCGAAAGTTTCTTGATTTGTCCTTCTTTTAAGTAGCAACGGATCGACGTGTTTTCTTGGGTGAAATTCGTTTTTTGCTTGACTTACTTACGGTAGCAATTTTTACTCTGACTATCAATAAAAGTAAATCGTAATGCGTCAATATTGAATAAAGAAACTTTTAATTGTATTTTTTTATTTCAATAAAATACGAAAGCAGCAGCTGGTAACAAATATTGATAACAAAATTATTCTAGAGTATCCGTTTTTATATATAAAAGTTTTTTTGCAGATATTGCCTTTGTTGTTATTAAATAATAGACATTAGTTTAGTTAAGAAACCCCAATAGCGAAACGAAATACCGACCGACCGATGTGAAAGAGACCGTAGCTTTGGATCTGAACCCTTGGTCTATTGTCGTACCCACTCCTAACAAGCACCCACTCTTATTTAGATGCGAAAATAAGAACAATATTAATTCCTTGAAAGCAGGCATTGTTAATATTCATTTAAACAAAAATCTTTTTGTTCTGGAAACGCATCCTTGTTACTGACTGCACCGCAAATATTATGACTGTTCACAGGATGGGCCTTCCGGTGTTCCTTTATAATAATATCTTATACAATTAATTTTATTTAACACCACTCTTTGGTTTTCATTTGTATTAAAAAGTTTAAAAATACTGTCATTTGTCATATTTTAATTCAATAGATAGATATAATAAAATAAAGAGAATTTTGTATGATAATAATATATTAAGGTATAATAAAGATTGATTACTTAACAAGATTATTTAATGAATATAAAACAAATGTAAAAGAACTTAGGTCAAGCGCCGCATCCCAGGTATAAACCACATTATATTTCTTAGAAGTACGAAGCACCTAAACCTTGATCACACTGTTTTGACTACATAGAATTACGATGGTATAAAAATATTCGCCTTATATCAACAACGAGATATTCAAAATCTTCAAGTGTAGACATCGCTTAAAATGTCTGGTATTTCGCATCGCAAACTGTCCTCACAAACATATATTATATATACAATTATTACTTGCGTTAGTGTTTCAACATACCGAACCTTAACAATAGATCATTTGAATGTAAGTGGCGACCGTCCAAATGCAGACTTGAGTAGGCGTTCGGCTTTTTGGCGGGTAAGCCTGTTGTTTACTCTGCGTGTTTAATTTTTCACTAATTAGCAATACAAGAAACAATGCCGAATTGTAATCGATATTTATTCAGTTGTACGCGCGGCATTGCTAAATTTATACTTTAGAAAATCGAATAATGGTGTTTTCGGACGACAAATTCAAATGAACTGTCAAGTTTTAAGGCGTACTTTTAAACGATAATGAATGACGAAACCTCACCTTACATAGCTATCGCGTTAGTTACTTCGTGTAACGGACGATACTCTTTTGTTTTGTTTCAATGTCACGCTGTATTTGTACGTTGCAAGACACTTAACCATGCTGGGCGAAATTTCATCCATATTCGGCACCATATCTGTGACAATATGGCGAATTTAATGTCACGATGCAGAATTACTCAAAGCGTAGATTTTTTTATAAAACTTAAAAAATATTTTAATTCAAATTGAACGTTTCTTTATGTATCACCCACTCCATGTTTCTTCGGTGAACAGTTTCGCTTAGCCTATAAGTTTGATTTTAATTGAATGACCATTAAAATGTGATTTAAACACTATTAGGAACATATTCCCATTAAAACCATAATATTATATTTCTAATTAATTAATTTATGAAACCAGTCATAACCAGCGATCAATTATTACATAAGGCTTTAAATCTGAGGAAATCGCAGCAAGAAATGAACTATTTTATAGATTTAGTTAAAATATAAAAGAAACGTTTAATAAAAAAGATTGCTAATGATCATATTTCTGAAAGCTTTATTTAATACTGTCAAAGAGTTTTTGAACCATGAATCTATTTGAGTAGGTGAACCGCGACGACATACTAGACGATATAAATTATCATTGTTACCTTTCGACCGGAACATGCATTTGACCTCTCATCTCTAGAGTTAGGTATATTATGAAGACCACACTAATGGCAACATTTTGTTCTTAATTGGTGATAGGTCGTGTGCAAATCCTTCTGAACACCACCTCGAACTCATTAATTATTCTACAGACTAGCATTTAATTTCTCTTAAAGTGCCTCAATTTAAAGGATTTAGTTAATTATACACACAAAGGACACACATTTTTACTTTTCCAGTATTTATAGGCTGTCTGTGACTGTTTCCCATCAGATACCCACTTGTACAAAACAGTGTAAAACATAAAAATTAAATGTCAAACCAATTCCACAAATCCTTTTTCATTTCACATTTTTACCAGAACTTTCTGACGACTCAATCGCATTAGAAGAATGGGCGTGGTTTACTTTTAATTTCCGATAACATTTTATATAAAGAAATCTTACCAAAATATTTATTTTTGAAATACATTTTTCTATAACTTTCTCGCTTTACTTTTACAAACAATAATACGTTATATATCGTATTATGTAGCGAAAGTGAAATTAGATTGCTGAGTGAAATATATACGACACTGGGCTGGCTTTTCCCATTGACTTCACACGACTCACCTTACAATAATACGAAAACAATAGGCTTTAAAACATGGTCTAGTATCAAGTAAAGATATATGTAATGTATTAACACTTACTTAACGTGCCTTTGCTCATAAAATGTTTTTAAAAGACTATTATTTACGAATGTTAAAGATCACAACGACGCGATCATTATAATTATCATTATAATATAATGCATTGTACACATAATTCGTTTTTATATTTGAAGGAGGTACCTAATTATTTTGGGCTCGATTTGTCATTTTCAATTTCTACTCAGCTTTCGTAATATGCACGAATGTGGTAGAGTTTTAGAAACCGGATATAGAGAAAATGTTATTCAAATGTGGAATACACACTTGCACAAACTTTCCCTAAATTAATCACATATAGTTAATATAATGAATGATTTCAAGAAAGAGATTGTAATCAATCAGGTCATTCGGTTTTAAAGATTTTAACATTTGATTAAACGACGCTACAATGTTACATCAGTAATTATTTAAGGAAATATTTACCCGTATTCCATTTCTGTACGCTTGCGAAAGATTTGATCACCGACGAGATTATTTTTAGTTTGACAGCGAACTCGTTGGCGCGGAAGTAGGTTTATTAGTAGTATTTAAAAAAATGTGAGTAATCATTACTCAGAAATAAACGTAGAAGCGAAATATATTATACATGTTTCCTTCGCAAATGAATAATTTTCCTATAAATTAACAGCCTTCATAAATATAAGCTGTGGTAAGCTATTACTAGACTATAAACCTTTTGTCCGCACAATAGTCCAGCCGGTTATTATACTTTTGCATAACAATTAACAGTTTATTTCAAGCTAGTGTTATATGATTCTTCTGGAACTCACATTCCGGATGTTTCTTTTTAATAATAGCCTTCGTTTGATGAAAATATCCCAGACGGCGGATTTACGCACCCACACTAGAAATTATTACCATCTAGTTTAATATACATACATTATTCAGCTTTGTATCCGTGTGGTTTTTAGTTTTTAAATCAGATACGGTACCTATTTTTACTAACGAAGAAACCAGTATAGTTCATAAATAGAAACAAATTCTTTACAATGTACCTACGTAAGATATACCTATATTAACGATATCGATCTAAAAAGGGTTCAGAATCGAAGTCGAAAGCCAGTCATTCTCAAATTAGTTTATAAATTGTGTACTATAGAATCCACAATTTCAGCATCATCATATAAGTTTCCAATGGTAGAAATGTTAATATATTGATAGTGCACACGGCTCCGATACGATCATTCCGTATCTCTCAACAGCATTTATTGTAAAGATGAGTATGCTCTCCTAACAATGATTTTTTTAAATGATATGTTCGTCTTTTCAGGTATTAATACACCACACCAGACAATATCATTGGACACACACATACAGGACTATTAAACAATTAACCAGGTATTGCTCGTTAATAACAATTTATGAAAATACCTTATGCCTATTGTATATTTAATTTACGGGTAGTAAGCTAAATATATTTTTAATTAAACTTAATTTACAGATAGCTCATAACAGGTCCTAAATAATATTATAAATGCAAATTTAAGATCGTTTATTTGTTTGCCTGTTAGTTACTCAACTGATCATCATGATTTTTGCGCACATAAACTGTATCGGTGACGATGTGATGCATGATGATCCTTTAACACACGGTAACACGCCCCCCCCCCCTACACTCCTTATGTTTGTTTACTAACAAGTATGCCAGTTAACGGTATTTTTTATTGTTTATAAAATGATACCAAGTTGGCGTTGAACCAATACAGAACACCTTTGCAGGTGTGCCACTTGTCGATTAGCATTCAGAACGTAAACTGGGTCGCGGATTACTTATATACAATTGGCCACAATTTAATTAGATATCAATTGAACAAACACGGCTGAAAATGTTTACACTACGATCGTAATGTGTACACACGAGATATATGTCGACAAGTTTTAAAATATTGTTATCATTAAATAGTGATCCAACTCATAATCGCTTACCTTTTTAAACCATTTTAAACCAATTTACCATTTTAAATCGCACTTATATCATTTACTTCATCTTGGTTGAAAAAATAATTAGTAGTTTAGCTTTCTAGGGTTTATAAGTGTATCTTTATTTTATTTAAAATTTAAATATAAGTGTATATTGTTGGTCAATAGAAATTTTACTTTTTAACTCGAATAGTTGTGATAAAAAACAATTTATAGATAAATTTAAAATATCATTGCGAATTCAATCTGTCTTACCGTTAACTCAATCGCCCACTATAGTTATCAATCAATATAATCACCAAATGCTGTGTCATTGTATTTTTGATATTGCATTGTTTTAAATCAGTAGTTCCCAAACTTATTTTTCTCGTGGACCACCTATTGGCATGTGTCCGTAACCACAGTTTGAGAGAAACACTAAAATATGAACTAAATTTAACTAAGTTCATGTCTGAACAAGCATTAAGCATTGTCGGACGGATAGCGCTTGCAAGTCTGTACACGAAATTGTACGTAATATCGAATACGCAAGTTTGGACAAGTAACAGTCGCTTGCCTTATTAAAATATTATCTGCTTAGTTAGGTACTTAAAACAATGTATGTAGGCCCTTATAAAAACTCTGCTTACATTTTTGCTCTTTACTATCAAAAGAAGATAAATTTTCGTGGACCCCCATTAACATCTTATGGACAGCAAGTCTCAGCAAGTCCTGGGGGTCCATCTGGAACACTTTGGGAATCACTGTTTTAAATGATTCCAATACCAAAAATAAATGTCATTTTTAAATTTAGACTGTTAAAAGTCTTATTTGACTGTTTATTTAAATAAGTAAATCCTCCTCAAATCGTACATCCTTTAGGAGTATGTACGAGCTTGTATGTTATGTTATGTATCTTGTTAGTCATCTATCTAATTATAGTGACGTAAAGACTGTTGCTTTTTCCCTCAAATTATTTTGTAAACTTGTAAACATCTTTTTGGACATTATTATTATTATTTGGACTTATTATTATAACTAACGTAACCACTGTAAATGCAAAAGTGAGATTATTTATTAATCTAAATTCTTAAATACTCAACTGATGATTATTAAATTTTACATACCACTTGCCAGGTGTATAGAAAGTCATTGACTAACACGCGCCATATCGGCCCCCTCAAACGCGTGCAAAGCTACGGGAAACTAGTCATATAAATTAACAGAATATGGTAATAGGTGAACATTGTTTTCCGATATATGTCAAACATTCCTTAGTAAATAACTTAAGTGAAACCGAAACCGCTCATAATGATACAATAAGTTTATTAGCATTTACCTTTACGATTAATTTAGTCGTAAAAGTTGTAAGAACAATTTTTCAAGGTTAGTTTCGTAATTAAAATGAATATTAATTTCATATTATACTATTACTAATTGACGACCTCGGCTTCGCTCGAGTTTTAAGGGTTGGACGCCACGTGTTAGGTATAAAAAACTAGCCTATGGTCTTTTGAGTTCAAGCTTTCTTTAAACCAAATTTCATCAAATTCGGTTCAGTGGTTGGCTCGCGTAAGAGCAACAGACAGACAGAGTTAATTTCGCATTTATAATATTAGCATTTCGAACTATTAAAATGACACACTGATACGAAGACCTCAAACAAAATTCAGTTCCTATCGTGTATCAAATTTGATTAAAAAATTAACAACACGCTTTATATTATTGAGTAAATATAGATACATTTGTTAAACTAGTTTATGTTATCTGTTTTTAAACAATAAATAATGTTATATAGTTTTGAAAAAGCAACTGGCCGGATTTTAAAATGTATGCGCCACTAAATCTTTTTTTCTCTTAATAAATATTCATTGTGCATACCCGACCGATATCGACTTTCCGAAATCTCGTCACTTAAAACTGGATATTAATAGTTTGCAATTAATTGAGGCATCGAAATATGATTTTTTGTAGCTTTCTAAACATGTTATTCCTCGCACAGACACTTTCATCGATTATCCGTTCAACGCTGTTTCCCACAAGTACCTTAGCTACTATTGCCGTCTTATACATGAATCGTCAAATTATTATTCAACTATAATTATCATTAGTTTTTAACTAATCATTAAGAGTCAAACTATTAGCTATTATGTAATTCGTATGAGCAAAATGTTTGATAAATTAAATACAAAATTTATTGAATAAAGTTATTTATTGAATACGAACTTTGTAAGGCGTAGCTGGTTTTTAGTATATTAATAAACCACTAAAGAATCATTATTTATAACGACCTTAGACATTTAAATGATTAGAAATTTTAAATTTATTCGCTCACTGAATACCACTCCAACTATTCTAATTCTATAGTTGTACGATATGTACATACATATGTATTCATATATATCAAATCTACTTTACTCTGGAGTACCCTCGAGGGCTATTTCTTACGATTATGTCGATGTAATAAATATAATTTCTGCATAAATCAAAACTAAGATACATGGTTGTGTGTCTGAAATAAATAAAGGCCGTATATAATATCGAAGAGTGGTACAAGCCAAATATTTGACGCTTCAAATAATTCATTAACGTACGATTAGCGATTTTGCTGCGATCAGTAATATTATCGAGTTAATTTTAGCCATTAAGGTATCATATCAAGGTGAATAATACCATCAAGTATTATTCACGTATTTAATAATATATTATGGCATATATAAATATTGTTGTATATTGTAGTATTGATGTTCTCTGGAAATGACATACCTATTGTTTTTCATTATCCAATAACAATCGTTGTTATTAAAAGAATTCCTAGGCTAGCTCTCAACGACTATTGTATAACACATAACAAGCAAATATAACAATAGCCTTCCGATATATGTCGGACTGTCAGTCTCGCGGATGACATTCTGTATCGAACAGTTTCTCAGTTTAGAGCGTCGAAACGATGGTACAAATCTAAATACCACAACACCTGCACTTTATTTTAGTTCTACGCTGGCCGTGAGAGTCGCAAGGTGATGCGGGATTATTTTGAAATTCTAGGTCGAGTATGTTTTGTCTCAGGGACGTTTTCACCGAGCTCACCTAAATATTATATATTTCTACAGCAGTTTGACATTTTTAGTGTACCTTGGAGAGCATTATTTATTGCTTTGATTTTATCGCCTTTTAAACTTCAGTTAGTTTTAGTTTTTATTAAGATATTTTGATGATATATAACATCGAGATAAAGATAAAATATATTCGAACATGTCGAGGAAAATAAAACGGTGGTTTTTTTTAAATATATTATGAAGTAAAGATAGATAAATGATATTACTTCCACGAAAATATTTGAGGTATAGCTACGTTTGCGTTAACCAAATGCTATTAACTGAATAAACCAAATAAAACCTGTCGCGATATCATAAACGGCGCTCGTTCCAATCTTTCGACCTTACAAAACTTACGAAGATTTATGTTTATATCACGTAGACCTTTAAGGTATTATGCATGTAAAAATCGTCCCCGTTACCCTGATGACACGGGTAATATACAACATATTGTAGGTCATACTTAATGGCAGATATTATTAGCCCTCTGTCCTGTGCCAAGAGGCAAGTTTCAATGATGACTCATTAATATAATACGTTGTCAGAATGCAGTTCGATCACTTTTGACTTCATATTCCGTGATGTTCATTTTTTTGTATATATTTCACATTTTTTACATAAATTTAAATTGCATACATTTTGGCATTTATATGTCATTCGTATTTTTAATTCTTGATTTGTTTATATAATTAGTATTATATTTCATCAAAATTAGAATGGAATTTGTAAAACAGGTTAGGCGACTTGATTTGAAATTTGTATTAACAACAAATACTCGATGATGTCGAGAAAATATTCAATGTCAATTATTTACAAATTGACGTAATATCTATTGTAGCATTTTTTCAGTCAATCAATCTGTGTTAACGTGACTAGCGTGACGGTTGCTGACAATGAATGAAGGTTGACGATATATTAATTGTTTTGTAATTTAAATATTATTATTAGACATATTACTCTTAATCATAAATCTAATTAAAAAACTATGAAATCTCAAAGTTACAATATGAACCGTTTGATTAGGTAACACATTATTAACTATCCTGATCTGATCTAATTCAATATCTACGGACCTAGACAAGGTATTGATTCATAAATTCGTTTGTAAAAAGCACCCAAAATATATTGAGATAACATACCATAAGTACCTTTCGATGCGTCACGTGTTCGGGTTAACGAAATAAATACAAGAGAAATCGATTTGAATCGATTACATTTATTTAAAACCCGCAGAAATACTTAATGAGATTTTAAATATACATTTCCGAAAATTAACGTAAGTTGAAAATATTTTGAAACTGTTAAACGAGAAATGTCGATAATAATATCCAGACTAAGACCTTATCGCGGTCCCATATCCTTTGCCCTCATTCCCAAATTTCATATATTAAAAAAAATATATAATCTTCTTTACAATTTCAATTTTATAACTGTAGTTATTGTGTCATGTCCATGAACAGTGAGCCGGGTGATAAATCAATTGATTTTATTACTACTGGCTTCCGTGGTCGCACAGTCGTGTCGTTGTCGTTCCACGTGACTGAAAGAAAAGTCTAATTGTCAATGCCGATAGAACGTAAGCCATTTACTGAATGAACTCTATAGGAGCATTTATCAGCTGTGGCCTTGAGACCAATCATTTGCATTTCATAGGTGCGCCATTTACTAAGTCCAGTATGTGAACAAGATCACTATATGTAGCTATAGCTAGGACTAGTATTGCAGCTAGACTCTATAAAGTTTCACCTGCTTTTAGTTGCAGCTGCAAATTTCTTTATTGCTGCATTTTTCAACTTCTTTGCATTCATAAATTATCTCATTTATGACGTTCATTCTTCACGTGGCTTGCTTGTTTGTAATTTATAATTTTATTTTAGACACAAATATGTCACGGGATATATTAATTTTATTGTACTTCATGTCTTTTTTTAAAAAATCTACTATATATAATCTACTATATAAATAAACAAAGACAAATGTCTTCTCCTCTGTCATGCGATTTTGATTTTTTTTTGTATTTCTTTTACTGTTATTATGAGCTTTAGTGTAATCAATAAAAAATGGAAAGTAAAAAAAAGGTCCAATTATGAACACTACGAAGTAAAGAATATCTATATATATTATAAAAGCTAATTTGGTGATTCAAATTTAGAAACTATCTTGACCATCCGATGTTTGACATTTGCAACAATGGTATTACCAACGTACCTATCAATATAGCTCATTTGCGAGCTATTTTCAATATTGCAACTTTCATTGTTGCCCAATGCAACAACCTAACGAGGCCAAATGCGTGATTGCTGCATTAGTTTTGTTTGGAAAGGTTTAATCTTTGTTCTGGCTATGAGGATATAAAAATAATTAATAGTTTCCTTTCTATTCATAGCTTTTTATTCAAATGGAATTTATTACAGATTTTTTTTGACAGTATCGATTATATATATCTATATAAATTAATGTCGGAATTTAATGCTATTTAAGATTAATAGACTTCAAAACCGTTTTACTGATCAGTGAGAAAGTGGTCATATACATACATTATAGGTCGCGTTACATACATACACACATCTTTATGTGTGTGTATACACACATACACACGGGTAAGATTACTTCTGGTAGGTTTTGCTAGTTTAATATATGTATGAGCAAATATA
This sequence comes from Vanessa tameamea, assembly GCF_037043105.1. Classification (NCBI taxonomy): domain Eukaryota; kingdom Metazoa; phylum Arthropoda; class Insecta; order Lepidoptera; family Nymphalidae; genus Vanessa; species Vanessa tameamea. Next base: position 5,402,816 of record NC_087323.1, read on the forward strand.
GAAAGCCAAATTATTATACAACATATTTTATCACATATATAAGACAATATATTTTATCTTATAGTTAACGCTTACTAACAATTGTAATAGTTCTGAAAGTAAATTTACATTACAAAAATATTTATAAAATCTATAATAAAATCCTGAACTAAATAAACACATACTCTGTTATCAGTCTGGACTGAAAATTGATACTTATTAGTACATTCTGGATACAATTGTTTGTTTTCCTTCAATACGAGGCAAATAATGAATATATTATAATGTCTTAAGTAAGTTTGTTCTATATACGATTTTCAAAATAATAATAACCATAGAATTATAAACTATGATACAATACACATACATCTGTATGGTAAGGTCACCATTCTACCGCTTAACAATACAAAGTATTGTTGTGTTCCAATTTGGAGGGTGAGTGAGGCATTACAATTCGAGGGACAACATTTTAGTACCCGCGGTTTGTAGCGCCTTGATGTAATAAATGGTTTATACCTCTCACTAGTGTCTATTCGTCAAGAATCTACCATCAGGTAGATACCATTTAGCTACCAAACAAATACAATGAAAGATATAACAAAAAAAAACTTATACTTTCACATATTTAATTTAACATTTAATTATTCGCATACTGTAATAAGTAATGACATAAATATTTATTAATATCCCATTAATAACAAATCTATTAATTTGATTTTTCTGAGCACTTAATTATCATAAACCTGTTTATTTTGAGGTCCAAGAAGTTCGATTCCAGTATTCGAAAAGATCATTATTGATATAAATAAGTAAATAATTGAAAAAAAACAACAAATTTTGCATTTCTATACATCCGTAATTTAATCACGCATTGGTATTGCTTCGTATATACATAGATTACATTTTAATCAAATATCTGAATAAGGGTTTCTGATTTGTTGAAATTAAGTTTAAAATATACGAAATGGTGTATTTCAGGGTAAAAATTATTCGTGATATGCGTGTAATCGGGAATGTAAACCTATCGCATCAGACACGTTCTAACGTATTCCTAACTAATATTATAAATTCAAAAGAAGTTTGCTTATTTCTTACATTTGTTTATATATTACAATACAAGCTTATACTTGTAAATAAAACGTGTAATAAAACTACGTACAAAAAAAGTTAACTGTATAACTCTAACACTGTTTAAAATCTTATTGTTAATAGCTAAACGAACATTACACAGAAACGTGACCTAACTAACCTTGTATATTATTAAAAATAAACGTAAACATAACAGGTATTGTTAGCATTATTTTATAAAAAAAAAAAGTTATTTATTACCGCTTTCGTATCTACATGACTGAATTGTTTATGAATAAAGTCTTTGTTTAATAATATTCTGTGGATTAATGAAGTTTTTTATTTAACAATAAGTTAAATGGAATCATATTTGTTTGTAACTATAAAACAGAGAAGGAAAAATACATAAATGATGTTAAATAATTTTACCATAAATATTTGTAATTGATAATTTAATCATAAAAATTGTGACTCATTATTTTTGTGACTGACTAACGTACGCTCACGACAACAATAAAATTATTAATTTAAACAAAGCATTACCAATACAACTGAGTTAAAATACTATTCTGTAAGAGCTCACTTCGTATCTCACACTTGTGAATTATTGAAAACCGACTTACGGTGAAATGCTATTTTTATTTGTGTATTGCATATCACTTAAAAAGTTTATTTATTATTTCAATTAGATAATTAAATCATGTTTCAACAGAACATACATAATAAGGTAATTGAGAAGTACATTGTCGGTTCTTCTCGGTTGAATCTTTATTACGAGTCAGAAATAGCTTTAAATGAAATTGAATCAAGATTTTAGTGAAAGGACAATTATTGAATGAAGTATATTTAGATTTTGTTATTCCATAAAAATAACGTCCATTCATATGGATTGATGTTAAATCCATATCGATTAATTTATTAAAACGAATTTAAAATGAAATCGGCCATTCAATAAGCTACAAACAACAGATAGTATTACAAAAGTAAGTGTAAGCACTAATAGTCATTCGCGAATTTCGATGTCAGAGGGTCCGACCCTCGGCTGTCTCCCCCGTAGCTGCAGTATTGATTAACAGCACTTGGGGCTGCAATTTAATGGGATTCCTAATATTTTACATTCAACTAAGCAAAGGTTATTTGGTAACATTATACAAACGAATCAAATGTCACGAAGTTGCAAGACCTAAAATACTTTCACGAGGATCAATTTGTTATAAATCCGCCGAGTAACGTTTGTTTGGAGGTAAAATTTGTTTGTTTGCATGTAGGGGTAATCTCCGTCACTAAAGATCCAATTCTCTAAATATTTTCACTCGTAGAAAGCTACATTATTCCTGAGTGCTACAGGGTATAAATTAAATTATATTGATATCGTGTATATTAGCAAAGCAATTACAATTTTTGTCGAAAATCAATACCTCTTAAAACATAATATATCTAGAGGATATCACTGATTTTAAAAGTTCAACTAAGAAATCGTTTGCTGCGAAATGGTTGTAGAATTAGCTGGGACCATAAAATTTTGAACTTTCCTAATAAAAAAATGGGAAACCAGGTGCGTCGCAAGTTTACAACAAAGATATTTAAGATCTATACAATAATCATAATGCTTAAAACTATTACACGTATATTTTTCTAAAAGATTTAAAGATATACATTTGTTTTTAGAATAGAACTAGTTTCACAGACTGAAATACTCGCAGACTTACCTTGAAGTAGTAAATTTATATGTAGGTACATCGGCTGTGCTTCGCGCTTTAACATGCATTATTGTTTAACACAGCTTGTTATATTGGTTTAAGTTTATGGTTATTGCTTTGCTCCTTAAGGACGGACCGTGCAGTTATATAGCCTATATGTATTCCTCAATAAATTGTATATCTAACGCGAAAATAATTATTTAATTCAGCCTCATATTTGCGATTTATAAACTTTCCAATTTGACAGTATATAATTGATTAAAACAAAATTACACACAGGTATTGAATTGTTATGTAATATAAAATGACACAACACAAGTAAATAATAAATTTCTGCAGTTTACACTTATCACAAAAAGTTTTACCTGGATATTAAAATGTAATAAAAATCTCTGCCTCTTTCCAGACCTTCACAGCATGGTGCAACAGTCACCTGAGGAAGGCCGGCACTGGCATCGAAAACATCGAAGATGACTTCCGCAATGGACTTAAGTTGATGTTACTGCTCGAAGTCATCTCGGGTGAAACCCTACCCAAGCCCGACCGCGGCAAGATGCGTTTCCACAAGATCGCAAATGTCAACAAGGCGCTCGATTTCATTGCATCCAAAGGTTCAAGACTCATTAATATTTATTTGAACTGTCACCTGATGGTATTGCTTCGTTTGTCTTTGCGAGAGCGTCTGGATAGGGACCACCCGCACATAATATAATTTTATCTATCGCCAACTGTAATATTTTCGATATGAAGAATTATTTTTAGAGATACTCGTGGTGTATAATTACGGAACAAGGAACATAACATATTCGATTCCTTCGTAAGTAGCACAGTGGCGGTAAAAAAGGTGGCTCACACTTCACATTAATGTCTAAGGATGACATTGTCCATTTACCATCAGGTGGCATAACTGCCCGACTACCTTCGAGTGACGTACTATTGTGTCATAGGAAATTATTTTCATAGTTTATAAAATAGTTTTCGCAACTATCGCCACAGCAACTCGACCAGAGATTGGCATAATACTTCACCTATTTTTATCTGCACTAGAGTGCAGCAGTGCATACTCACCTGTTTAAGAAGCCTTATAAAATGTTATCGTTGAATTATGTAAATTACATTTACAAGGTAGAAAGTTTAAAGTAATAAAATATTACTTTCGAAACAATACTACAATAAAACAATAATATAATAGCATTAACTGACATTCAATTTTATTAACGAAATCTAGAAAGTGCTAGAAAACAGCTTCTAAATAGTTAATTCGCTTCTTCATTAACTCTCTAGTCATAGAATTTAAATTACATTTAGCAAGCCAAACTAATGGAAGTTTATTCTTAGAAACATTAGGGTCAAGGCACCTGTCTTCAGCTCACTTCGTCTTGTTGTAATTATTGATACTATTAAGATGAATATTTATGTTACTTCTTGGCATCTCGAAGAAATATTTAATTCTATAATGAAATTATGCCTTGAGGTCTTATTATTCAATTTAAATTACAATGAAGCTCGAGTAGTAGTAGTATAGTAAATTAGTATATTCGTTTATTTATTATTTTATCCTACTAATACTATAAATGCGATAATTTGTACGTTAAGATGTATGATTTGGGAAAAAATTGGAGTATAGACAGATTATAGTGATAGACTAACCACCTTTAGCCCATCACATGCGGGTGGAGGTAACTTTAATGTGCAACGGATTCGACAACATTTCTTGATCCTGTTATCGAATAATGCATTGCTAATGCATCCATAATCTAAGTTAATGTGAATTCGCTTATAATTTAATATACCGATAAAAAAGGTAAAGGTTAAGGTTAACGACTACTAAAATTTAAATCTTTTTGTAGATTTTCACATATTGTAATTTGTAAAATGTAATTTATTTAAAAAAGAATTAAACTTTGTTATTTTATTATATGTTTTATACTTCAGGTGTAAAATTGGTATCCATCGGTGCCGAGGAAATCGTCGATGGTAACCTTAAGATGACGCTTGGTATGATTTGGACCATCATTTTGAGATTCGCTATCCAAGACATCTCGGTAGAAGAAATGACCGCAAAGGTATAAATAACGCATGTTTTCAAAGCCCTTTGATTAATGAAAATTAAATATCAATTATTCGAATTCCATAGTTTAATTCTGAATTAAAAAACAAAAATTCAAAACTTTTTGGCTCGTTACGTTACGTGCACATTGAACTTATACAGTAATTAAAAAAATGTTATTTAGTAATTAATTGCATCATAAAATACCGAGACTATTACATTAATCTTTCAAATTGCAGGAAGGTCTACTTCTCTGGTGCCAACGCAAGACTGCACCTTACAAGAATGTCAATGTTCAGAACTTCCATCTCTCCTTCAAGGATGGTTTGGCCTTCTGTGCTCTTATCCACAGACACAGGCCTGACTTGATTGATTACAGTAAACTCTCCAAGGACAACCCACTTGAAAACTTGAACACCGCGTTCGATGTCGCCGAGAAGTACCTCGACATCCCCCGCATGTTGGATCCTGACGGTAAATACTTTACTATATATGCCAACATACTGAAATATATTATAAGTTAAAAAAATTACACTTACCTGAAGACGTTACGCAAATGAAAAAAAAATGTTAATTTTGATTGCATTAAATGCAAAAGTCTGACGTAATTCCTACGGCCCCTCCATTGAGGATTCTCGAGGATAATTATAACGCAAAACTTGTAATAAAAAATGTAAACAATGAATCACAGATGTAGCTTATTATGCTGGATATTACAGACCTTATAAACACGCCCAAGCCGGACGAACGTGCCATTATGACCTATGTGTCATGTTACTACCACGCGTTCCAAGGCGCGCAACAGGTACAAAAACAAAATGGCTGCCAGAGAATTCGATACCCGAGCCCCTAACGCCAGGCCTTTGTGTGTCACTTATAGCATGATCCGAATGTACTAGCATTACTGTTGATGTGGGGGAGCACTGGATTTGTGTTGGTAATGGGAGCCACTCTATACATAGGATCAGTTAGTAAAGTTTCAGCTGGTTATTCGCAACCACCTCTGTCTGTCGCTTTCTGCTTAAGGCTTCTTGGTAAACTTAAACTTTCCGTATTGGCTTTATATGTAAACGAAAATCATCAATTGTAAGTTTACCTGTTTCATGTATTCCAAAAAATCATTCAACATAAATATCTGAACATTTTATCTTTCAAGCTCCCATAACCATCCTCCCCTACATGTTTTTAAATACGAAATCATGATATTACCCCGATCGAGATATGTTATTGTCAGATTAAAATCTATCGTAATAAAACTATTCATAGTTATATCGATATTAATACGTAACTATTCCTTTGTATTACATATTGCAGAGCAGATAATTAGTTAAATGATAACAGTATTTTAAGCTTTTTTGTTATTAACTTGATCATAGTGTTAAAAAATACAAAACGCCTGGGATGTTTGTGTTGTCCTATATATGTATATTTTTTTTTTTTACACTTCATTCGACTTTAAAGAGTTTCCAAACATTCAAAAGTATTGTAGCAAGCTTTTCTTTAGCTATTCATATACAATTCAAATATCCCATATCTACAGTAATATATTAACACTGCATGAACTAACTCCGTGTCGCTTGCGTGCCGCTTATTAGATCTGCAGAATACCGCCATGCCGGACGAGAGAGCCGTCATGACATACGTCTCGTCCTACTACCATTGCTTCTCAGGTGCTCAGAAGGTTTGTCCTGTCACTTGTTTCGTTGCGTGAACTTTTTGGCTTAACCTCTTTTAATGTTTTTATTATAAGTCGATTTTATGTGTCCCAGAGTTTCGAAAATCATCATTATATTCCTATCAAATAATTTCATATTAAACATATAATTCTTAATATTAATTAACTAGCTAGCTAAGTTATAAAACTTAAATTAAATAGCATAGTTGTATTTCCAATTTAGACATTACTCAAATAAATATTTTGATTTTAATACTCATTTTATAATTCATCATTTTATCGGCTCTGGGATAAAATTAAGTATTCAATTAATCAAAAACTACTTTCTTACATTATTCAAAATAGGCTGAAACAGCCGCGAACCGCATATGCAAAGTTCTCAAGGTCAACCAGGAGAACGAACGCCTCATGGAAGAGTACGAACGCCTCGCTAGCGACGTAAGTACCATTTCGTAATACGTAACCATTACGTTTATTTAATAGACAGTGTATATCTCATAATATATCTGTGTAGCTGTTGGACTGGATACGGCGCACCATGCCGTGGCTGAACAGCCGCCAAACTGATAACTCACTCGCCGGCTGCCAGAAAAAACTGGAGGACTACCGTACTTACAGGTAACACCAAATGTACTATAATAAACTTTTAGAATCATCCATATAATATGACTATGTATTGTATTTCCAAACACTATTTTAATCTAACGATTATGACTCAAATTTAAAGCCCGTTGTAGAAATAAATAAAGCTATAATAACCTCTCGTGTGTATCAGGCGTAAACACAAACCACCACGTGTAGAGCAGAAGGCCAAACTGGAGACTAACTTCAACACCCTGCAGACCAAATTGCGCCTTAGCAACCGCCCCGCGTACATGCCAACTGAAGGCAAGATGGTGTCGGTAAGTTGAACATCAAATTATTATCCACGTAATACATTTGTGAAAAAACAATATCCTACGAATAAATATAAAATTATACATATTTCGAATTCCCAATTTGATTAAACCTGTATTTTCCTCATTATTAGGACATCGCTCAGGCATGGAAGGGTCTGGAAATAGCTGAAAAAGCATTCGAAGAATGGCTACTTAGCGAGATGATGCGTCTCGAGCGTCTGGAATATCTCGCCCAGAAGTTCAAGCACAAGGCTGACATTCACGAAGACTGGACCAGGGGTAAATATAAAATAATTAAGTATTAAAAAAAATACCCATCGTACTGTTTTGAGTAGTCTTGAGTATGTGAAATCGCCCTTTCGGATGAGAAGGACTATATGAGGTGTATTAAGTACAGACACAAACGATAATGTATGGCATTGTAATCATACATATTGTGTGATAATGCAAAAAGTATTAAACATATACTTTAAATACAAACACATATAATTTAACACAATAAATGCTATCCAGGTAAAGAGGAGATGCTGCAGTCGCAAGACTTCCGCCAGTGCAAGTTGTACGACATCAAGGCTCTGAAGAAGAAGCACGAAGCCTTCGAGTCCGACCTCGCCGCGCACCAGGACCGCGTCGAGCAGATCGCGGCCATCGCGCAGGAACTCAAGTGAGGACTACAACACTTTACAATACGCGATCACATGTATCGTCATGTCATCACGTGTGTCTGCCATATGTTTAAATAAAAAAATGAAATGTATTCGATTACCTGAGGATAGATAATCCTATACGCATGTAGTCGTTTACGCATATTGCGTGCGCACGTAGCTTTAAACCGATTGTTTAGCGAGATCTCGGAGAGGCTAAGTTCAGACAGGCAAACTTATTTTGCGCGTGTTATAAGATATTTAAAAAACGACTACCAAATTATTATTTAATACAAAATACAAGGAAAAGTAACTTATCAATAAATTTATATTATCTCTGCTGGAATCGATCATATATTTTTATTCATTTAAACTTTCGTAAGTTAACATTTTTATTACTCGTATAACTTTTAATATAAAAGAAGATACACGACCATAACAATTTCAACACTCATATAATTAATAAATATTTTGTACCTAATTGTAATCTCATAATTTTCTCGTAATACTTATGGAAATATCAAAATAGATTTATTTGACATTCACTCATTTGCTAAATGATTCTTACAAATGACGATAAACGATCCACGTGATTAGAAATTTAGGGTCGCACAAATAAATGTTATTAGATTTTTCAATTCCTCCGTTGGATTTCTGTCTAGTTGTGTGGGTTTGCTTCTATACACATGTGTCACACACACTGCCGTGGCCAAAATAGGTCAGCACCACATTAATTGTATCATACTAATCAGCCGGTTCCATGTTTCATTTGAAAAATTGTGCTAAACAATTACTAAATAGCAATAATTGCTTTTTGTAATTAATTTAATATTATACGGACTAGTTCTCGATTTCAAAAATGAATAAAATTAGTGTCTTTATAATAAAGTATGCAACCGCATTTACATTACAAACACATTAATTAAATAAAAGTCATGATTTGCTGTATTGCTTTATAATAGCTAGAATATAAAATAATTATGACATCAATGGAAATAAATATAATAAAAAAAAAAAGTATAATTTTCAACTAATTTATAAATTCGTTCGAGTTAAGTTCCTCACTAGTCATTTACTGTTAAAAATTTTAAGTGACATCAGCATGAGATCCTCAATCTCGAGCGAAATAGATTTCCACCGAGTAGCGAGTATTGACCAAAGCGTGTCGCAGCACGCTGGAGTACCACGAGGTGGGCGCCGTGAACGCGCGCTGCCAGCGCATCTGCGGGCAGTGGGACCGCCTGGGCGCGCTCACGCAGCGCCGCCGCCTCGCGCTGGACGACGCCGAGCGCGTGCTGGAGCAGATCGACCTGCTGCACCTCGAGTTCGCCAAGCGCGCCGCGCCCTTCAACAACTGGTGAGCGCCCTCGGCCCTCCGGGGAAATGTTCTTATACTAGACAAAAGGGGTCCAAAATCTCAATCGAATTTTATTCGAGTAGCCTTTTACGGGCACTTTTGAATCATAGTTTTTTAACGATCGTTACTGATTAGGTGTTTTTTTTCTATTATTTCCTTCCCATAAAAATCACGAAAAACAATCCGTGTTCAGGCTGGACGGCACCCGCGAAGATCTGGTTGATATGTTCATCGTCCACACCATCGAGGAAATCTCTGGTCTCATGGACGCGCACGCTCGCTTCAAGGCCACGCTGGGCGAGGCAGACAAAGAGTACCAGGCCATCGTCAATCTCGTCCACCAAGTCGAATCCATCGTCAAGCAACACCAAATACCCGGAGGCCTGGAGAACCCCTACACCACGCTCACAGCGCACGTCAGTACCTTTCAGAGCTCTGGAAGTTTTTTCATAAAAATTGTCGAAACTCGTTCTTTTTATAGAACGTTACTTTTGGTGCAAATTAAAATATGATTTGATATATAAAAAAATACTAAAATGTTAGTTCACGTAGTTATACATATATTTGCGAGCCCTTGAGCTCTCAGAAAGTAACTCGGACGGTAACTGCAGGAGCTGAACCGCAAGTGGTCGGACGTCCGCCAGCTGGTCCCGCAGCGCGACGGCACGCTGGCGGCCGAGCTCCGCAAGCAGCAGAACAACGAGAACCTGCGCCGACAGTTCGCCGAGAAGGCCAACGCCGTCGGGCCCTGGATCGAGCGGCAGATGGACGCCGTCACCGCCATCGGCATGGGCTTGCAGGTCACATACTTGATCATTCTTAATTCATATAAAAAAAAATCCTGACTAATTTATTGCCCTATATAGACCAATTTAAAATGTTTAATATAATTTAACATTTCCGTTGATGCTTAAGATTAAAAATTTACCATTTAGATATGATACGTTAAAAATCACTTTTTAAATAACTGAAATTAATGTTGGGTTTTATTAAAGCAATGAAAATTGAACTCATTCACAGGGCTCTCTGGAAGACCAGTTGCACCGGCTGAAGGAGTACGAGGCAGGAGTGTACGCATACAAGCCTCATATCGAAGAGCTCGAGCGTATCCACCAAGCTGTACAGGAGGGCATGATCTTCGAAAACAGGTATAATACCCAAAAAATAGCAAAATATGCAAAAATTCTGGCTTAATTAATTTATGAATAATACAAGTTAAACAGCTTAAACATTATAAATAAAATATCCGAATTATTACCTCAGATATTCACAATACACAATGGAGACGCTGCGCGTAGGCTGGGAACAGTTACTCACATCCATCAACCGCACGATCAACGAGGTGGAGAACCAGATCCTAACACGCGACTCCAAGGGCATCACGCAGGAACAACTCACCGAGTTCCGCGCTTCCTTCAACCACTTCGACAAGAACCGCACCGGTAATTTTTGTCAATCGCCGATAGCGTCGCAATAACGCGAAAATACTCAAATCAAAATTTCAAATAACTACTATAAATTAGTTAGGGGTTAACATTCAAATTTTCAAGTTTATATATAATACTAGCTAAAAGTCGGTTAAAGTTAAACTTCTTTAGAAGCTACTGATTCTAGGAACCGAGATGGGCCAGTTGTTAGAACGCGTACATCTTAACCGATGATTGCGGGCTCAAACCCAGGCAAACACTGAACTTTCATGTGCTTAATTTGTCTTTATAATTCATCTCGTGCTCGGCGGTGAAGGGAAACATCGTGATGAAAGCTGCAGGTGTCTAATTTCAACGTAATTCTAAAATCTGCCACATGTGAATCCACCAACCCTCATCGGATCAGCAAGGGAGAGGAAGCCTTAGTCTACCAGTAGGATATTTACAGACTGTTACTATTATTACCGATCCTTAACAGAAAACAAATAGTAATCAGTTCATGAATTGAAATCAGCCAAAAAGTTTAATTGCTTGATACATTAAATTGCAAATGAATGTTTAAAGGTCGCCTGGCACCTGAAGAACTCAAGTCGTGCCTCGTGTCGCTGGGCTACAGCATCGGCAAGGACCGCCAAGGCGAACTCGATTTCCAGCGCATCTTAGCCGTCGTCGACCCCAACAATACTGGTAAATTAACATGACTATTGATAACACAAAAATTAAATTGATTAAAATGATTTGCGTTCAAATAAAGCTTAAAGTTATAAGAGAATCGAGAGATAACATTTAATTGTACAGGCTACGTGTCGTTCGATGCGTTCCTGGACTTCATGACGAGGGAATCTACAGACACTGACACCGCTGAACAAGTCATCGACAGCTTTAGGATCTTGGCCGGTGACAAGGTATACTTCCAACTAATCATCCTTGCTCTAAAACCTGTCCGGTTATAAGGAAATTAATTTTAACACCATCTAAGATATCTTCCCTCTATTTGCATATAAGAATATTAAGGTAATATCCTGATCCTTGAATTTTTAAAAGTTACTTTAATATTTATTATATCATATTTTTAATTTTAAAATTATGTTATCTTAATGTGCCTGCAGTTTATTGCCAGGTAGCATCACTGTCGTAAATTTTGGATTCCTCTATTTTAAAACGATTTAGAGCACAGCCTCCTGTCTATAACGACGTACCTAAGTCACTAATGAGTATGTGTGTGCGTGCGTGTGGCAGCCGTACATCACGGCGGACGAGCTGCGGCGCGAGCTGCCGCCCGACCAGGCGGAGTACTGCGTGGCGCGCATGCCGCCCTACCGCGGGCCCAACGCGCCGCCGCACGCGCTCGACTACATGGCCTTCTCCACCGCGCTCTACGGCGAGACCGACCTCTAGGTACGCGACCGCCGGCGCCTCAAGGGGCCGCTCCGGATTGAGTGCCCTATGTCACGCGTTCGCCTTCTGACTTTCAAATCCTTTTGTTATCGATAGTAGAAACACACGATCAAATTGATCTCTTCAGTGATATTGTCATTGCAAGTGATGTTTACCATTTTTATCGCCAATGGAAGCCACTTCTCCTGTCAGATCAAGTTTCGATTTTTATACTCGTTTGCAGATCTTACATGCCAGAGCATAATTTTACCCAGATTTCAGCATGGCGATAAAAGCCATAGCTAATACAGACATAATCCTAATCGAATTCAAAATACGATTCTGCGATTGCGACAAACATAGGTTCTGACTCATAATCCTCAAAAAAAATATTACGCATCTTTACTTTCGCAGATCTTCGCCCGACACCGAATAGAATTAAAATTGCATATTTGTTCGTACTAGGCTGCGATTTACATACCCTCGTTGCATACATTAACAAAAGATTACGCAAAATATATAATGAATATTCACTTTTAATATGAATATTCACACATCACGTCACTAGTCATATTAAATTGGCTTACAAAAAGTAACCTTGACGTTGCCGCTTACTTACGGCATAATTGTTACTAATTACTAATTACCACAACATTACACGATGACGACACTTACTACTTGATGTTTAGTACAATCATTTCAGTTACCCATACTCAATGATATTCTAATAAATAGATATGTTATACACTTACTAAACAACAAAAAAAAGTGTTCCGCGCCTGGGGCCGTTTATTTTACATTTCGCTACAAGTAAAAAGGAAAGCTTGATAAAAACAATAAGAATAAAAGAGACAACAAGATGTTTTAATTGCGTGTGAATGTAAACAAATATTATTCGGGCCACCAATCACCGCACGTTGCCATCATAGACTAACAAATTCATTAGGCAGAAGGTACAAACCACGTGTACAGAATTTGTAGCCGGGATTTAAGCCTATATAACAAATAAATAGTATAAAAGGTAGGTGAAAAATTGAAGACGTTTTAAAAAGAAAGAAATACACATATTATAAAAACAATCATACACCTTCGAAAAGATTCAATTTATTTCTTTTCTGTCTCTTGAAGAGTATTTTAATTTCGGGATTATTTTTATGAGCGGAATAAATTTAGTTGAGTAAGCTGTTCTTTCGAAATGTTATCTTTTTTCTTTAAATCTTTAAATATCACGGGTATGTTGGCAACACGTTTCTTCAGTCTTTTATTTTGTTGAACTAGTACTTTGTATTTTTTCTGCAACAGTTTTTTTTTTGCATGTTAATTCACGTACACGTTTATTAAGTGCTGCTTTTCTGGGTGTTTCAAAAATATCTACCATATCCATATGCTGACATTGTCGAGACTTGTCGGGGAGTTTTCAATATTTATATTGATGTATTCCTGGGAAATAAAACAATATAAGTAAAATATATCTCGTCACTATTGAGGTAGGCTAAAAATATATATATATTTCATTTAGGTTTTTTACTCTTTTTATTACCTCTATAACGGGAACAGTACTACGAAGAAAAGACGGTAAATAGTCAAACTCGCTGTTGTCACACAGTAAGGTAATATAAATGATTTATTTCTTTGTTTACGAACAATAGCGATCCACTCTTGAAGCCTGATTTCAGTGGTAGCTTTATTTTAACATATTATGTTAATGATAAACTATTTATATTTTCTTTTCTTATATTCGACAAGTTTAATTTATAATTAAGTGTATCAAAGAAAATTATAAAAAGGTTATTAAAAGAAAAAGAGAACTCTGGAGTAAAGATGACTTTACTGCCTAATATTTGCATCTGTACTATTATTCTATGTCCGGAACGCACGCATCCTTGTCGTTCTTACGACAAAAAATGTATTTTCCATCTCTTTCTTTTTTCTAACCTCCAAATATCAGAATATTAGAAAAATAAATAAAATATATTAATAAATCAAAGTATATTGCTTATTTACATCTTGTATGAGATCCCTTGTGTTTTATTAACTTTGGTATAGTAATTGGTACACTTAATACACACGATGACATTTGGATAGTTATTATTAAAGACTAAAGACAATACGTCCCAATTAGGACGTTTTCTAGTCTTCACCTTTAGCGCGTTTATAAGATATCTGTTTACTAGAACATCATTGCCCATACTATTATAAAAATTACTTTTTTCTACTATTTCAAAATAATTCACAATTAATCAAAAAACTATACTATACAATGTGTAGTATTATGTGTACGGGTATTCATTACCTAAAAAATAAACTAATAAAGATACTAGTCGGCTTTGCATAATTTCTTCGCATTCGGTACGTATTTTATAGGTATTTTGTTATAAGGCTAAAAATATAAAAAAAATGTTATTGAGACGAATGAAAACAACTAGACTTTGGCTTTTTTCCAATCTTCTTGTCATTATTTGTGCCAGAAATCAAAATAAACTTTGCGAAAAAATATACGATATATTATTAAAAATGTTTCATCATACTTTTCTGATGCAGATCTTTCATCAGATACAATTTGAAAAATCCTCATCGCTCGAAGGTAATACCTCGTTATGGCTGAAGAAGTTCAGCTCAGCCGCCAACAGCCCTAACCAACGTGGCCGAAGATGTGGTATAAAATAACAACACAAAAATTATTTTCTTAACTTGACCTTCGTATTCGCCCTAACTTGGTCAAATTAATGCAAACAATTTTTGTGACAAATTTAGTCTTAACAACAGTTCTGTATTAAAAAAAATGTGCAATGTTAAAACCAAAAATGCCATTAACTTTCCTACCATGTTCTTCTCCCTACTTTTGGCTCAAATCAGAAGAAATATCCGTATTTTAACTATTTCTATTTATATATTAGAGTTAGGTATCTTTTGTATGAAATTATCAGGGAAGTCACAAAATAATTATTTGTAAGTTAAAAGATGGTGCTAATGTTAGGCTTGACTAATGTGTGACACCAAAATAAGACTCATTGACATTGTAAGAATGTTTTTGTTATATTTTATTTATTTATAAGCAAACATTATTTATACAAGTTTGATTTTTTTTTAAATTACTGCCATTAGTAATTATTGTACTTTGATGGTAAGTACATTAAACTTTATGTAAGTGATTAAATTTCATAAATGTTGCAGGGAAGTGTCACACAAATTATTTATTATCATAGATCGCCATAACTTGCCTGCATCTATTTATTTATCATGAATATCATTTTATATGATAGTCGTTTGTGAGAGTATTTTGGTATGAGTACTCTAAATAAATGATCTGCCATATTTTTGTCTTTTAATAATGACTGTGTTGTTAATCCAACCAATTATATTATGAGGAAGCAGTGGTATGTAGGTTAAGAATGAATTATGTGCCCAAAAAGTATACTAACTCGAATGTACAGCTAATTTAATAAAGAGCTCTTAAACAAAAAATCTTTTATTTAACTTTTAAAACATATACAGATTAAGCTAATAACATAGTATTTTATTACACTAAATTGTTTTTTTTTTTAATTACAACAAAAAATGGTTCATTTGGTTTTAAATAAAACATGGTCACAAAGTAAATAACATGCAAATATAAATAATAAAATTGTGGATTTTAAACTATTTTAAATTCAGAATTGTATTGATAGCTGAACCAGATTTTAGGATAATCTATATCATATTATATTTGTTAAGCTAACCCAAGTTTATGCACATATTTAAACAAGCTATGATGCAAGCTTACTTATATCCAATGCATTACTTTAATGCAATATACACTATCAGTAAATTAAATTCACTTTGTTCATATAAAACTATGTTATATTTGAAAATCACTTTACATTTTTATACGCTTAGTTTTACCTAACTAAAACTAAGTATAAATCTTACCCCACATCTTAAATAATTTACTTCTGAATCCTTTACCCTAAACCAAACGTTTACCCTAAAATCTGTATTCATGAATTGATATAACTTTCAAAAATTTGTGCAATTATATATAATTAGAAACAAAATCAGTCTACTACAAGAAAATCATTATTATAATCAGTGACATGGTATTGTTTGTACACTTGGTCAATTATTAACCTCCATAATAACTATAATTTACTCTTCAGTTAATGGGTAAACTCAGTTTTTAGGGTTGATTAATTATTTTTATAAGATTTCTTTCTAATTTTAAGAATATTGGTTCATAGCTGGCCTATGTGCAGTCACAGATTTGCTTTATCAATAAATTTAATATAGGAACCATTTTTATACATCTGCAAATGGTTCTTAAAAGATTTAAGCATTAAGTCATTTTATGTTACTTTTTTGTCTGTGATAAACCACAATAAATGTCTAGTCTACAAGAACAAGGTAAAACAGTAATTGTTGAAAGATCTAATTGTAGTAAGTACATTGCAATATTAAATTAACATTATAGTAAAATTTGAAATCATAGTGGAGGTAACTTATATCAAGCACTTCATATTATGTTGTATAATAGAGATTTTTTTATCTGTCTTGAATCTCAGTTATCAACATCTAATCCAGTAACACAGTCAAAATAAAAAAAAAATTGATTTCTAATTCAAGTAAATTAACCTTCTCTAATACTCTAGAATCCCACACTCAGCAATAGGTGACTCACACACACTATGTCTTCGCTACTGAGGTTGCCCTACCAATTTCTTATATCTAGTAAAAATCAATAGTAGTAGAAAGACAAGGATAAGCAGTCTGATTTCTACTACTAATGTCTCTATAATAAAAACAGAAATTGGCAATCATCTAAGCTAACCCCAGTTAATATATAGAGGCATAGTTAATTTAAAAAATCATGACATTCAAATTGAATGCAATATTTTAAATTGTCAGCTATCATATTCATGTGATAATGTTATACAACAATTTAATCAATACATAATAAAGGCTTAACAGTTTTTTATTTCACATTTAAAAAAAATTAAATAACCCACATAGCCATGATTGAGGTTATGCATAATAGGTTTATTAAAATTAAATTTGTTCATTTAATATTGCAGTGTAATAATTATTGAGTGTTTTGAGTAAACTACTTGTTCTCTTCTTTTTTAGCTTCGTCTGCAGTCAGTAAAGCACTTTTTATTCCAACTTTTTTTAACTCTTCTACTAGTTCTCCCGACTGATGCATTTGGAGCATTATGTCACAACCACCAACAAATTCGCCATTAATAAATACTTGAGGAATTGTTGGCCAGTTTGAATAATCTTTAATGCCTGAAAAAAATATATAAAAGATCAATACCATGACAGACATGTGTTTCAAAATATATTTTTTATGTTATAAGATGATAATCTATTTAAATTTCAAAATTATGAAATTTAAATTTTAATCTTTGATTAATGTATCTGAAGTGCAATTGTCTACTGAATTGTCTACACCAAGTTTATTTATTTTGCACACAGATATTGCACATAACTACAATGTGATAGATAATAAATAAGAGTTGAGATAATATTATCAATAGCCAAGTAGTTTGAATGTGAGAATCATAACCAATGATTGCAGGGTATGTGCTTAATTAGAGTTTATAATTTGTAAAATGTGCTTAACAGTGGAGGAAAACATCGGGAGAAAACCTACATGTCTCGGACAAAGTTCTTTCAGATGTGAATCTATCTCAGTAGTAGGAGCAGTGTGAGCAAAATCTTCCAGACATTCTCATAGGAGAAGTCATTTATTAGAATGCTTTTATAATTAGTTATAAATCTGATAATGATTATTAACCAGCAATGTGATTAATCTCACAGAATGTATCTCTTTTTTGAGTTCAGTGAATTTTAGGGTATTTAAGAAGTACAGAAACGGTAGGTAAATTGAAAAAAAAAAGGTTGAACTAAAAAAGAATAGTACAATATCAATGTAATATAATACAATAAAATATCAAATACACTATAGCACTAACCTTGTCGTAGATTTTCATCAGCTAAAACGTCATGACTTTCATACGGTACGGCGTGCATTCTCATAATTTGCACAACAGCGTTGCTAAAACCACAGCGAGGAGCATCAGGAACTCCTTTCATAAAAACTACTACTTTATTATCCTTCACTATTTTATCAATTTTTTCATTAATTTTCGCATCAGCTAATAAGCGACAAGTTAACTTGTATGTGTTATTATAAATTGGGTAAAAGCTTCTTCTTATTATTGAATTCATTATTTTAATTTAAATACGAGTAATTAACGTGTAGGTTTATTTATAATTTAATAAGAACCTATAGAATAACTTATTCAATATTTTCTAAATGTCAATGCGTACTTGTGAACGTCACTCTGACAAATTGTCATTATAATTATATTGAATTTAAGAAATATCAGTCATGATTTGTACAGATCTATTTCAAGTTTTGATTGTATGTATTTTTGTTTAAATCATCAATGTAAATAATATAAATTAAGTAAGGGCTTATTATATCGGTGATAATAATAGAAAATAATCAATAGTGGAAAATGAGAATTTAAGAAATAGATTATTGTATTCTTTGTGTTGGTATTAATAACCCGCTTATAGACAAATACGGATATATTCTTGTAGCAAGGTACTGCTTTCACACAGTCCTTAACTTTTGTATAAACGGTAAAAAAGCATGTGATTATATTTGTTGGCATTTCAATTTTTTAGGTAAATAAATAGTGTCGTTTTTCAGACACTGTAAAGCTTAGAATACTTTAGCTCTCTTTAACTCACTTTTTAATAATTGTTGTATATTTTTTTATTACATATATTATAAAATTGTTTCATCATAAATTTCAATTGTAAACATAATATATAATTGTATAAAATCAGACTAAATAGAATTTGTAATATTCTAATAAATCCATGGTTCTTTATTTTATCTACAATAATTAATAATCTGTTTGGAATGAAAATGATTGTTGACTTGAATGAGAGTTGAGGGTGAACTGTCATTTTTTAATAAAAGCTTGTTTGAGTGTTGGAATAAAGAATTATTATTATCATCATTTAACGATATTCACAATGGATAATGCTGAAGAGATATTTCATTTTCTTGAGGAATTTTCAAAACGTAAACAAAAAACAATACCACAAGAACTAAATGATTACTTAGCTTATGTGGCGCGTACCGGTGACCCAGTATATCAGTGGTCTCTGGTGAAGAGTTTGTTCAAGGAAAAATTGCTTAATGTTATAACTGATTTCTACGACACCACACCAGGTATAGATATTCCTCCGTACCCTAATGTTGACCCTTTTAATTATGATATCATGAAAAATAGTTTGTTGGAGAGACTCGACTCGTTTACTTCCGCTCCGTTTACAGTACAAAGGATTTGTGAGCTCCTTACTTATCCCCGTAAGCAATATAACCGAGTTGATAAGTTTATGAGAGCCATAGAAAAAAATATTTTAGTTGTCAGTACAAGAGAGCCGGGTTTTCAGCGTCTTCCAGAACCAGAAAATGGCGAACCAATGGAGGCAATAGTTAATGGATCAGATAACAACTCAGAATATAATGTTGATGTTGAAATGGAAGATATGTCATGGAAAGATAATCCTGCTAAGCAGACCTCAGAACCTCAGCCAGGATCATCCGATGCTCATATTTCAGTTGATGACATAGAAGCACGATTGCATGCTAAGCAAGAAACTTCTCTTACACAAGATAAAGCTGTTACTCAATATGAATCAGTTACTCCACCTGAATTAAACATTACTGAAAATACAGAAGACCCTGAACAAAAACCTAAAGAAACTGCCTCCCAGATACCATCAACTAGTGAGGATGTAAAAAATAACAATAGCTCTGAAGAATCACCTGAAACAAAAATGGATGTAGAAATGAAGGGTGATGTTTTGGAGCCAGTTATCATTCCTGAAATCAAGGTTGATGATGCTGAAACTACAGAACAAAAATTAAGTGAAGAATCAAATTTAACTAAGAATGTAGAACCAGATACACAAAAGCAGAGTATTGCTACAACTGAAATAACTGATATACCAGCTGATGAAAGTAGCTCAGATTCTACTAAAGCTGTTGAGTCTAAAAATACTACAGAATTATCATCTAGTGAAGAGAGCTCCTCGAGTGACAATACAGATGGGAACAGTAATTCACCCAAAACAGAGGAACATATCGATGTTCAAGATGAATCTCAATCAAATAAAAAAATTGAAAATTCAGAAAACATTGAAACAAATGCAACAGAAACTTCAAATTCGACTACTCCACCAATTGAAGAAAAGGAACAAACAAATAAGATAGAATCTGAAAACTATTCTATTTCTGATGTGCAATCGGAATTACCCAAAGTATCTGTGGTTGTTGAAAATAAAACTGAAGAATTAGAAACAAAAGAAAACATTAATGAGAAAGAAAAAGAGGAAACTGAAATTGTAGCAACAGAACCAAATACAGAGAGTTAGTAGTTAAATAAATAATGTATAGAAAACCACAACTGCCTAATTTTGTCTAAAAACATTTGATAGATATCATCAATGAACAATCTAGAGGCCAACATATAGAGCCAGCCATTGACTAATCAGTTGTGTATCTGTGTTAATGACTGATCGTGTATTCCCCTTTGAATAGTTTGTGACGATACTAGTACCTAAGATTTTCATATAATTTAATTTAAAATTTTGTATTACTAAACAAAAGAATACTTTTTAACAGTAAAATTAATAACTAGTGGTACTATAATCTTATTAATGAGGTTATGGTTCCATTTATTCTAATCCTAATGATTTACAATAAAACTTTAAAAGTAATATGATTTTATTTTTATTTTTCATGTATATTATTATAATCAATCAGAACATCATTTGCAAGACTGGGGACTCTGCGCGATCCTTTCAGCCCTGGAGCAATTACATGAAGCTTGTAATTATTACACTGCTTAGGTACTTTTATATACCCTTTTTTATCATCCATTCGTTTTTTAAATTTATAAATACTTTAAACAACTTTTTGTTATGAACGAAAGTACAAGTTTGGTATAGGTAATAAAACACGAAAGTATACTTGCGGTGTTAGTAAATAATAAAAAAAAATTAGAAATATTAGTATAGGTAAGATATAAATCCTTTAAAAAAAATAGTTTAATGTTTTATTAATCATTTAATCGGTACAATTTATACTTGAATAATTTTATGATATCTACGTAAATAAGTAAGTACTTACTTAAGGTTCTATATACATTAAAATGTATTTAAGAATTCAACCTAAATACATTTATTCACGCATTTACAAGATACAATCATACTGTAGCACTACTGATGGAATACAAATACTACATATTTACATTAATAATTATACTATCTAATTGATTGTGTTATTAGATTTATTTCTTCTTTCCTAATACTTTAAGTTCATTACGCATGATTTTTCCAGCTACGTTGCGTGGAATTGCATCTACGAATACAACACCTCCTTCAAGATGCTTGTACCTAGTTAGTTTTCGAGCAACAAGATCGTATACTTGTTTTTCTGTAAGTTTTTGGTCCGGTTTCAGGACGACAAACGCTTTCGGGACTTCCCCTGCAAGTGAATCAGGTATGCCAACTACTGCTACATCGGCAACTTCAGGCATTTCCATGACCACACTTTCTATTTCGGTTGGTGATACCTGAAATTTGATATTATACTTCGATACATAAGTTCATTCATCAACATTCGTTAAGGAAACATTAACCTGGAATAACATATGTATATCCAAACCTTTTCCTTGACGGAAAATATATATATATACATAACCTGAACTCTATTACCTCGTACCTGTCCTTTTTAATTATTATATACTTTTGGAAAACTACATTATCACTTACCTGATTACCCTTGACTTTAATCAGTTCCTTGGTGCGGTCAACGATGTAGAAGTAATGGTCGTCGTCGTAGTAGGCTACGTCGCCAGTGTGAAGCCATCCTTCGCTGTCTACAGTTTCCTTGGTCGCCTTTTCATTATTCCAATAACCTTTCATGATCTGCAACATTTACATGAAAATTTTAAGAGACCCTGTTTTTTTGGGGTATACCTCAAAATTGAGTTCAAAAATCAGTTGTAGCTAATTGTAGGTCACTATAGAACATCAGTAAAAAATCTGTGATGAATCCTTTTCAAACAATTCCATCCTTCGTTTGACACTATAACAGATGACGATTCAAAAATGCTTATAAAAGATAACTTGCGTATTTCAATTCTAGATTAATTTTAGACAAATACTAGCCGATACCGCTCTTCGTTATACCATCTCTACTGGCCTACATGGTCACGCACCCTATGGTTAAGAAGGAGCATTGGCAATCAGTAGAGCAGCACTGGGCGGCTTTTACTGGTATGGAGTCTGTTGTGAGCGGGAGTAGAGTGTAACGTGGGGGGTGGGGGTACAGACCTGCGGGCCGCGCAGCAGCAGCTCGCCGGACTGGTGCGGGCCGAGCGCCTCGCCCGACGTGAGCGACAGCACGCGCGCCTGCGTCGACAGCACGAGCTGCCCCACCGAGCCGATCTTGTTGTACGGGTACTTGTACGGCGTCATCAGCGTCACGGGCGAACTCTCCGTCATGCCATACCCTGAAATTGCAATAATAATTAATATTTGACTATTGGTTTAATAAATATACATATAAATTATATATATTGTGTGTAAATGTACAATTACTTAGTTAAAATTCAATGGAAATGTTCATAATAAGATGTAAACATTAAGCGCGCCACAGATGTTTGTGACTTCATAAAATGATTCGAATGATGTACACGAATCAGCAACAGCTATCTATCGGAGACATATTTAACATTATGACGTAAAGTGACTCGCCGCCTAAATAGGTACTACCACCTTAACCAATAATCTATCGCCAAGTAGCGGTAATTTGTATTGCTATGATATTTGAAAAGTAAGTAAAAATGTAATAAGAGACATATAGAACATAACATCTTGAGTTTCTTACATTGGCGGCGAATTTACGGTGTAAGGAACGGTCAACATTTTGTTACATTTGATAATGACCAAGAATTTCCAAGGAAGCGTTCCTGTGTAGTCATTTTTTTCAGTTGCTTTGAAAAAAAGCTTCTAGTTGTAACATTTTTGGAGAGCTAACAGAACACTAATGTTTTTAAAATAATCTCCAAGACAAGTGTCATAACTTTTTTTGTTTTTATGCAGGCATTGTTATGGAAAAAATCTCAAAAAAATGTTGAAGTAATATTTCCGTTTTCCGTCTCGCATTTTTAATTTTGGACCGATAATTGTTGTTTTAATATTGATAAAATCTCAAAAATGGTTCACCTTTCCATAATACATATAGGAGTTGAAATTATCGCAAATGGTCACCCCTATTACCTCATAACGGGAATATGTCGAATTACCAATAACCCTGTAGAACAAATGTGACGTCGACGAACATTTACCTTGGAGCAGCTTTATTTGATCCTTGGTTTTCTCGCATTTGAGCAAAAACTTTTCCAACATACTGTCGGTTGTGGGAGCAGCACCGACCATTATAGTCTCTACTGATTGCAAATGTTCTTTCTTAACCATAGGGTGCGTGGCTAGGAAGGCCAGTAGAGATGGTACTACGAAGAGCGTCGTCGGCTGGTATTCGACTAAACATTTGATGTAGTCCTCTGGAGTAAATCTAGAATAAAAATATTTTATTCAAGTTAGCTCTTAAAAGCAGTATTGAATCTTCGCTTTTATCTATCTTTATCGTCATCTACATAATATGAGATCATAATATGAGGTACAGTTAAGGAACGAAGTTATATATACTTTTTTGTCAAATAAAATACACGATCTTGCACGCCGGTTGCAAGGGGTGCACTTGCAACTCCCAGCCACGAAAGAAAGAAGACCGAAAGAGATTAAGAAATACATTTTTATTATTAAAGTACATATTAGAATCTATACCTAAGGCTAAGTCTGGTTATGGTCCAAATTTATTTAATAACTGTGTCCTTCTCTAACCTTTACCTGTCATAAAAATGATCATGTACAGACTGCTTATCCACGAGCCTTTAATCATTGTCTGATTCAAGTTTACGTCTTACGTCTTGCTTAAAACTATGAATGCACTACTATCTAATATTATTTTATTAGCTTTTAATATAACGTTTGGATGCAGATGCACCTCTCTAAAAATATCTACGCATTTTTACCATCTATTTATTATTTTATTGTTTAATAACCGTTATCTATGGATTTCATTTTATTAGCATATAATGATTATTACTTTTCTTAAAGGTATATGTCAAACATATTGTTGTAGTCAATTTCTTAAGAATGTCAGCCCCTAATTATTTATTCCCGCGCAAAGCTTTATGTATTTTATTTATTCACTTTATACTAATTATTATAGCATAGTTCTCCGGCATATACTCTACTCATACATAGCCTTACTGCATTTTCTCAAATATACTGATCTGAAAAAGTCAAAGACAATAAATTTTGGACATAAACAATTTTACTACTTTTTAATGTTTTGATATATTCTTAACACTTATTATTATTGTGTCATTTTTATCTAATGTCTAATACTAGCCTTAACAATAAACTTACTTTGGTATGGACACGATATGGTATCCTAAGACTAGATTATAGTTCAGAATTCCATTAAAACCGTAGATATGGAAAAACGGCGGTACAGTTAGAACGACATCACCTTTACCTAAAAATGGAGCCATTTATTTATTTATATATTATATGGAAAGCAAAATAATGCAATTACTTATCGTAGCGATAAAATAACTATAGACAATAACCAAAGACAAAAATATATAGCTAATAATTATCTGACTTTTGGTGTCTGCAAATCGTTTATATTTTTAAATTTCGTACCTTTTTCTCCTTCGTATTTCATCATCTTAGGAGCTTGAACTTGTTTCAAATTCGACACTAAATTCTTATGTGTCAACATAACTCCTTTAGGTAAGCCAGTAGTACCACTGGAGTAAGGAATTAAGCAGACATCGTCGCAATTTAAAGTAGGGAGGTCCGCATCGTAGTCAGCCATTAGGAGTGACCGAAGACCATGTATGCCTTAAACATATATAAAAAACGCCATATAAAGATTTTCAATTACACCTATTGATTATGTTACTACATGATTTTAATATACATATGTATTTAGATATTTTTTTATTAATTAGTACATTTAAGAGGATATATATTTGCGCGATATACTATAGAAGAATTTAATTTTACAATTTACAAAATATACTTCTCTTGTTTATACAAAATCTGTCTCTCTGTTCGTATAAAAATAGTCAAAATAATTTACATACAATTATATAATATGGTTGTTGACATGACAAATTTTAATTCTTCTGGAGCTTTGAAAATAAAATAACAAAATTTCATATTGTGAAACATCAACTTGAAAATACATATCTCAGAAGCACTTGAATATTCATTTTAAATGACTAGTTAAAATTAGAATTACCATCGGTTTGGAGAGTATAACATAATTCATATTATCTTTCATTGGTTATGTCAGCAATAAGTGCTTTACCTTTAGCAGTATCATCGTCGCCTCCAACCCAGATGGTTCCCTTGTAGTCTTTGAGTGACTTGCTGACTTCCTGAGCTACCGGCATGAACATCTCAATTGTTGCGATCGCCTTTACGTTGCAGTCAGAGAATTGGCGTTGCACCTCATCTACAAATATACTTTATTAAATATGCAGAAATTATTATTGAAAAAATACGAAAGCCTTGAGGCTTGAGAGACACTTTAAGGCATACAATTTAATATACCGAATGATTTACATTTGATTTAGTATTGTATGGCGGCTTTGCGCAAACCCGTCTATGTAGGTACAACCAACTCATCATATATATACTTCAAAACAGAAATACTTGGTATTGTTGGGTTTTGGCTTGAAGGGTAATTATTATAGGTACATAATATCTCAATTCCCAAGATTGGTGGTGCATTGGCGATGTAAGGAGTAGTTAAAATTTCTTAAGGGGCCAATGTCTATGGGCTGAGGTGACCAATTACTATCAGGCCATTTGCCAGTCTCGCCTACCTATGCAATAAAAAAATAAAATAGGTATAAGTAGGTATATTTATTATATATACATATAGTTACATATTGTACGAGCAGTATGCCTTTTTTCTAAGGCAGGTCAAATTACATAAAATTGATTTCTTTAAATGTTATTGTAAATACATTATTTTTACTTATTTATGAAACTCTCGTTGATCTAGCGGCTAACATGATTTGTTACATATCATGAAATTTCAGCTTCAAAAAAACTCAAACAATAAGAAAATCGGAGAGTGCAGTTGTGACTATACCAATATAAATTTAATATGCCCTACATAGTCGATTAGTATCCGTTACGTATGGCCTCCGTTACAGATATTGGTCAGGGGGATATAATATTAATTTAACATTGAATTATATTCAATAGTTTAACTAAACGATTTCAGCTATTTAAGTGTCTCTATGTGTGTAATGCATATTATATTTGGAAGAGGTACGCCTTAATAAAAATCCACCTTAGAAAAAAGCATGGCAATATAACCAATAATTAATGAGGTAGAAGCGAATTAGGAACGTTTTGTTAAACCGACTCTATAAATTTCTATTTAATTGATCACGATGTACATTCCCCATAGAAACGGTCATTGAGTGTAGCTAACCTGCTGTATATAAAGGATTAGCGAAAGTAACAACTAATCCAGCTCTCATAGCTCCATGTATGAGAACCACAAACTCCGGCAGATTTGGCAAAATGAGGCCAATCCTCTCACCCGGCGCCATTTTTAAATGTCCAGCAAGGGCACAGGCGCAGCGTTCCACCATCATACGCATCATTCCATAATCGTAGGAACGCCCTGTTGCACCACATGTCTTGAAAAAATAAAGATATAATGTAATAAAATTATTGCAACGATAAAGTTTAAATAAATAAACATTGACGAACCGGTTGAGGACCTTCACGTACTCTTTAAATTATTTGGCACGAGACTGGATTGTTGAAATTTGACGCCACTCCAGAGCATCATCTATTATTTATTAATAGGTCATAAAATGAAATGCCGATATGCATATTGCAACGCCCTTAAGGCCAAATTATTTTTTATACCTAAATATTTATCACATATATATTTTTTAAATTACTATATATTTTTTTAAAAAAACGAATGAATAAAATTGCTTTAACCTATACAATTTTAATGAAAGTAAACATTCGACCACTTAAGCGATGATATTTTTCGATTGAATCGTTAGTTCGAATAGTTTAATTAAAATATTTATATGAATTAGCTATTATATATTATTATGAATTTTCATTTTTATTAGAATCAAATATCTAATAATTTAAATTATATTTGTTAGCTTCGCGACCTAATCGTTCGTGCTAGTAATTCAAACATTTACTCTTTAAACTGTTTGTTAATTATCTTACAGAATATTTTATCTTATCGTTAATTGCACAAATAAATATCAACAAAACTACATACTTTATTATAATGTTTCTTCACACAGCACTGATAAAATATTCTTATCGATATTTCGGTATAATCAAGGTACATTTAATTATGAATATCACGCTGGTTTTTATAAGTTGTATTTCAATAAATTACAATATAATTTTGTTTTTAAAAACAATCGGTTTAAATTTTGGTGCCAAACTATCTTCAGGTAGCCTCAACCTTCAGTTTCTATTTATATTCTCCTATCATCGCCCGAGACTGCATCCGTGTGTTTATAGATCTTATTTGAACTTTGTACTCGAAACAATCATGAAAACAAATGTTTAATAAAACTGATTACAGTTGAGGACTTTTGTTAACGACCTAGTTTTGTATAAATTAATAATAGAACACAAACCAGAAATTAAAAATAGTTCCAAAAAATCGAGATCAGTATATTATAAGTATATTATACATTATAAGGGTCAATTAAATTTAAAAAAAAGCATGCAACACTTACCACGCAAGGAGCATCTGACCATGATTCAATATCCTTAAAAACATGTTCTGTCAGTGTTTCTTTTCCATGGGTGATTTCACCCCACGGCGAACTTAGCACATTTTGCTCTAATACTGTTGCGGTTTTAGTCGCTAAATTACGATTTAAATTTCGAACAACCGAAACAATTTGATATGCGTTATTTTTTTTGCATTCTGTATTAGGATATAAACTGTTTAGAATTTGGCGCGCTAAATTCCCGCGTAGAATTTTCAAATGAGACATACTTCCGTTCGGAATGTTTTCCCGCGAAACGTTAGCGCGTAAATGTTCATCGCAACTCTACTAATGTTTTGGCGCGTTTGCCACGACCGTCACAGGGCAAGGTCCACTTTTTAAGCCTAAGAAAAAACATGCCATGTATCCAATGTTTCGTGTTCTTAATTCTTATAAAGTTGCATTGTTCTGTGACACTTGACATCGTGACAAATGTTTAATGAACTAATTTAGTTTACTGTGAGATGTAACAATTTAGTTAACAAATTCTGATACGAATCTTAGAACAATGGTGACTTACTTTAAATTAATTATTTTTCAATTTCAATTTCAATAGCAGTTTATACTAGTGATACGTCCATATTCATACACAATTAAAAATACGTAGTGTATTTTAGCAATATAAAATGATCATATAAAACATAAATTTTACTCAAGTCAAATAAAAAAAATAGGAAAATTTAAGAAAACTCAAAATATATGATAATATCAACAACCATTTTTATTCCTCTAAATATACATATCCATTGCCCACCATCACTTTAATTTATACATAATAAACTTTCCATACATATCCGTTCGCTTTGAACATTTTTTTTTATATAAATTTACATCGACAATTATTTTTCAAGGTATAGTACAATTCTTCGAGACAAAATTCTAAAGTTCATCTTTGATTGCAATCATTGTTTCATCAACTAATTTAGATAATCAAACAGTGCATTCTGCTACTGCGCATAATAAATCTAAATTATCAAAGGCAGCAAGAATTCTATCATTCTATCTCTGTCTGAGTGATTATCATTTTATAAATTATTGAAAATCAATAAAAAAATTAATATCTCGTGTTAGTTAAGATAGATTTTTTTTATTCCATATAAATTATTTTAGTGTAAATACATTTACTCTTTTAACAACAAGTAAAATCTGTAATAGTTTACAATTATTTTTTATACATTACGTATGAAATTTACAACCCATAACGAATGTTAAATATAACAATAAATATTAAAGTCATCCAGTCAAAAAAAAATTTAAAAAATTGCTTTTGTATAAACCATAAAATTTAAAAAGAAAATTCAAGTTACGACTTGTGGTTTACCAATCTATGTCAAAGCGCCTATGATGAAGCAATTCCCATAACAAATAATGCTTATGCGGTCCTAAGCAATCATGACTCTTTACATTATTTTAAGGATCTCTATGAAATTGCACAAAAAAAAATTTAAATAGTCATAATAGTATAACATATGTACAAAAATATTTCGATGTATATTAGTAAAAGAGGTCCTATACCGAAAATAATTAGTTTCGGTTTATATTAGCTGTTTTGTACATCTGTTGTATTTTTAGGCTGAGAATTTATAAATGCTTGGTGATTTATAAGTTCTTTGAAGTACCCGTCTGATTTTGCCATCAATTCGGTATAAGTTCCCTTTTCGACGATAACGCCGTCTCCTACAACGGCTACTTCGTCAGCTGATTGTATGGTGCTCAGTCTGTGCGCTATAGTTAGTACTGTTCTATCTCTACTGATTTCCTTGAGCGCTTTATCAACTAAATATTCTGAATATGTATCTAATGCTGAGGTAGCTTCGTCGAGTATGAGGATTTTTGGATTCTGTAAGAAAAAAAAAGTATACAAAAAATGTTACATTATTTTGTGCGGTCAATGAACATTGTTATGTGAATTTTTTGACGTATTTTTACGCAATTCGAACAACTATTTCTTTGTAATTTATATATAAAAAAAATTTACGTCCATTTTTCATATTAGCCTTTATAGTTGGTAATATGATATGATAGACATATTTGAAAAAATTAAAAACCCCTTAAAATCAATTTGTTATTATTTTTACATATTATAATCCAAAGAAATAAAATTTAAATTATATACTCCAAATCCAAGCTTTTTATTACTATAACTATTATTGTACTTGTACAGAATCAAAATACGCAATAATTTCTTGATATCGTTATAACATGAGATTTAAATTGATATATTGGTAAATGTAAATTTATTGGTGGGATTGTATTATAGAATCGATTATCCAGTTCTAGGGAAAATTTGATATTGCGATTTCGGAACAAATAATTTTATCTTTACTTCTTGAGTTCATACATGCTTTGTTTTTATCAATTGTATTTACGAATTGTGTTTGTTTAAACTAAATATTATGACAAAACTGTTCTCATTCTACATCCTAACAGCAATATAAATATTTATTTGGTCCACTTTGAAGGGTGAAGGACATAACGTCTTAGCTCCCAAGTTTAATGGCGCATTGGCTATGCAAGGAATTGTTAATGTCTAAAGGGTTGGTGACCACTTAACATAAAAAACACCATCTCTTGATATTGAATCAGCCTGAAATTTATCTTGTAAAATACTCAAAACACTATATGTCTCAGTTGTGTGGTGACATTACAGCAGAATTATATGAAACTCCAATATAAAGCAACGGTTTAGCGGCATAGTGGGTTCCATAAACGACTTTCATTTTACTCACTACTGCTTATGCAAATTTTCCATGCTTGGTCGAGAACTTTATCACAATGCATTGTCTAAGTTCTTGCAGATCGTTTTGTTTGTTAAATGATTACATTTAAGCGATTATCATCATAGGATTAAAAATTGGTACACAAAGCTTTAAATAACTTCACAATTATGTTGTGACCGTATAAGTAAATTGGTCACCAAAATGTAACAACAAGGCAAAAATACGACGTTAATTTTATGCGTTTCGCTTATGTAAAATTTCATAAATACGTATCTAACTTAATAAGGGCACAATACTGATCAAATATAGAGATGAACTTAGTATTATTGATATTTATTTTTAATTAACGTTGACCATAGACTAGAGACTTAGAGATTGAATATACGTATACAACTATAAAAATACTTAAATATAAAAATAGTTCATTTAACAAAACCATTAAAATGATTCATGAGTTGACGGATATTCGTGATTAATAAATTAGTAGTTTAAATATTTATATAATATAAACATTAATTATCATATATATGTACCGTCACACTTCTTTTTATCACCGTTCCGTAATATCCTTGACCTGTCTAATGAAGATAAAATCTCACTTCATCGTAACGTAAACTGTACAATGTTATGTCTTGGACTATTTGTACTTTGACCCATAGAAAAAATTACACGTACAATTTAGCGTTTTATAAAAAAACATATAGCTCACAATACTTAGATTGCTTATCATTAAGTTACCTTGTATATCATGCTTCACTGAGTTCAACCAATTAATAATTTATGAATAATTGTACCTAGTAATGCAATTATTATTAATTACAATAAATGAAACACGTCCGTTATATAAAAAGAAAAGTGAAAAAAAAAATCTGTTTAGTTATTTGATAAAATATTAATATATATTATTTTGCAGTATATTTGGTTTTTTTTTGTTCTCCAACAACAATCATATCTTCATCTTTGAATAAGAGAAAATAACGAATTTAAAATTTAATTATTTTTATATAGAAGATAAAAATATTTAAACACTTTCGCCTGACCACTTTCTATCATTCTGATTAGAATTAACCAACCGTCCAGGAGATACTTTAGAGCAACAGCATGTCAGCAAATACTTATATGAAACATAAGTTAACTTTCATAAGTGATGCGCTCTATTCGAATCAGGAAGCAAAACATCTAGAGCCGTAAAGACAATTCAGCTGGCGCGGCCCGCGGTCACCTTGACGATGGCGCGCGCGATGGCGACGCGCTGCTTCTGTCCGCCGCTGAGCTGCGAGCCGCGCGCGCCCACCTGGCGCCGCCAGCCCGCCGCGCCCGCGCCCGCGCCGCCCGCCACCTCCTGCAGCTGCGCCGCGCGCGCCGCCACCAGCCACGGCGCCTCCTGGGCCGCACACTCACTTTACTGACTCTTCGTAATCGACAGTGTTTACAATCAGTGATGCCAACTTGGAGCTTTTAGGGGGTTCACTTATTGAGAGGAATTTTTTGGGGAAAAATTAACAAAAGAAAAGTATAAAAAACTAAAAATATTGTATGAGAAGAATATGAGGAAGAAGCAAGAGTTATGCAAATGATAGTTAAGAAAAATAAAATTAGAGGGGACAATCTGTAAGTAGTGGGCATCACCGTTAACAATTATATATTTTACGGTTAAGATTTACGTAGTAAATATTAATAAAATCGGAACATCCTCATCAGCAATGCAGTTCATAGATTCCACGACACCATATCATATCGCGACACAAAGTCACAACGTGATGCGATGCGACATTGTATCGTGTGTATGTGTTTTGGTCCCAATTTCTTAAACACTATTAAAAACTTTTTAAATATAATTATCTCACCTTTCCTTCTTCCGATGTTTCGCAATCATCGAGAGCGCCGTATAATATGTTTTCTTTTATACTTCCACTAAAAAGAACAGGTTCCTTCAAAAAATAAAAAAATCATTATTATGATTGTTCGATAAAGTATCGCAGCACGGCACGATATGGACTGTATTATTGTGAAAATCAACGATTCATAATACCGTGGAATGGTTTAAAATTTTACATTTAATCGTAGACGTTAACGGCATTTTGTAGGAAACTGTCGCATAAATCCAACGTTAATATGGTCCATCTGCCATATTTATATTGAGTAAAAATGCTAATTGTTATAAAAATGGTACAAAAGAAAATAACGCCAACAGCAGATGCCATGTAACGTAGAAGCATACGTATAATATTATATACATATATAAATGCAAAATGAATTTTTTTCTTTGTTACGCCTGAACGTATTAACTGCTAAACCGATCATTATAAAATTTTACGTACACGTTGTTAAGTGTACAGACATTGCGTACCTAGCAACTGCTTCGTAATGGGTTATACGCGGAAGAAGGAGCGGTCGCAAAAGTACTAAAATAATAAAATTCGAAAAGCATATTCATAAAATTCTGTAAAAGTTTGCTTATCTAATTTATTGTACCGAAAAATTGTACAGTACTAGGACGTGACGATAAATAATAAATAGAAACATATTTAAATTAGAACATTGTATATTAAAAGAATAAATAATTATAACTTAGCTGCTGCTTATTAATGTAATAAATTAGATGAACATTTTATTATTAGTTATATTTACCTGACTAACAAATCCTATGTGACTTCTTAACCAAACTGGATCCAAGTGCCTTATATCTACTCCATCCAACAGTACCCTCCCACTATCAGGATCATATAGCCTTAATATAAGAGATGCTATTGTACTCTTGCCACAGCCAGATCTTCCCACTAGAGCAACGTTCTTTCCAGGTAACAGATGTAAAGTGAGACCCTTAATCAAAGGAGCTCCAGCGTAAGAAAAATTTATATTCTCTAATATAAGTTCCCCTTTCGGTCTTTCTTTTGGCCTTAAGCCTCCTAAAACCAGAAAAAAAAATTAAAATATAATAGTTATACAACAAATCGCAGTTCAAATTCATAAATCTTATAAAATTCATACTAATATAACGTGAGTTGTGATTACAATACTTTTTTAGAAAAAACCTCGTTTGATCATCAATATCAATATCAATAAAAGAACAAATTGAGTTATTACCAGTTCTTAAGACTCGGTAGTGTCTATTCAAAACGTAGTAGTTATATATTTAAACTATAAGTTCTTATGAAGAAAGTACTAGACTAAAGTACGTTAATATATTTTTGTCTGCTATAAAACATCACATCGAATTCGCTGAATTTATTATAATTAAACCCTGCTTGTCATGATAAGTCATTTGCCCAAGAAATGCAACCGATATCCCTATGAAGGTACTTACAACGATAACAAAGAATTGTTCAATTTAAGAGCGCTTATGCTGGATTAGCCGTTTATACAAGAATTTTTAAAGGGATTGTGAGTCCAATATTTATCAGTTACTTAAACAAAAAAAGAGTACAATAATTTTTGTACTCTTTTTTTGTTCATGTAACTTAAAGTAAGAATAGTCTCTAATAGAATCTATAGCAAAAAATTCTGAATAAATATTACTGATATTTGACAAATTATTTGTTAAAAATGCATATTTTCAAAAATTGTAACATTTCTGTATAAATGGAACGCAGTTTCACCTAAAAACGTAAGTTGTAAGTTATTTCTGTAATCATGTAACATAAACGATCAGATTGCTTTGTCTAGAATGTTTTGATAAAAAAATGTATCCGTATGTAATTTTTGAGATAAAAAGGAATGAAAACCAGGCTAAATGCATAAAACTTCATGTTATTTCTACAAAAGCAGTTATGATTATACACGCATATGCAGTTACACGCACACAAGCTTAATAATTACAGAAACTGAAAACGGGATTTGGAATAAGCGCTCTTAATATTAATAAAATATTTAATTTTTATAAAGTTAAATAAATATATTTATTATGTAAAAATAATTAATAAATACACTTGAGTGGGCGGAGCACAATGAGTGTCGTCAAGGATGGGTCGAAATCACTCTAGAGGTTCAAATTCATGTGAGCCAAAAGCCATCTACATTTACTTTTATGATGCATGATCTGTATTATTATTATTATTTAACTTGATGACCCGTTGGCTAGCGTTTCTAAATACTATAGCCTATTCCAATGCAAGTAGGAATAAAGATAAACAAAACTTAGATTTACGTATTTCATAACATTTGCTAATAACTCAGCTATGTTGTGTACTACTAAGAGTTTATTATTAATATATCTTTATTTCTAATACAATACTATTATATA
The DNA here is from genome assembly GCF_037043105.1 of Vanessa tameamea. NCBI lineage: Eukaryota > Metazoa > Arthropoda > Insecta > Lepidoptera > Nymphalidae > Vanessa > Vanessa tameamea. Next base: position 5,437,944 of record NC_087323.1, read on the forward strand.
CACTTAATTATTTATTTTTAATCTAATTTTACTTCCGAAATTTCGATAACAGTTTCGTTGACGTTCAAAACGCCATTATTTCGCATATCCATTGTGAATATCATAAATTAATCAAGCTCTGGACCAATGATATCGCGTCAAGTTGTTGTCAAATATTATTTATTTGGCTTTTCTCCTCTTATTTTTGGAATAAAGTAAACGTTATAAAACTACTTCACACTTAGCGGAGATAATACGTCTTCATTTAGATCGAATACTTTATTTTTGCGTTATAAGTGCCGAGTCGTGACTGTTACCCACTCTAACTCTAATTAATGAAATATATTAATATGAATTTAATAATTGTAAATCACCTGATGTTGATATTTTTGGTTCCCTATCCATTAATTCCCAGAGCCTCGTAGCAGCACCCATACCCTTATTCAATTCAGTATAAAAACTACTGAGGCCACCAATACTTATGCCAACATATGCAGCGTATAGTAGGAAAGATGTGAGGTTTCCAACGGTCATCTGTTCTGTCGCCACCATACCACCACCATAGTAAAGCACCAAGATTATTATAGTGTTGCCTGATAAACCCGTCTGTAAATATAAAGTTAGTTAAAATAATTTTATTTAAAAAAACCTTCTACAATAGATTATTACATTTTGTAAATTGTTATCTTTTTAAATTTTAACATGATCAACTTTAAAGTCCAGTCTATAACTATTACGATAGTACATTGTAGTCTTACTGCATTATTTTGAAGATTGCATTATAATTAATACTGGGTATACTCTAAGCTAATATTAAATTAGCTTAGAATACACCCAATATTCTTTGTATTAATAAAACAAAGACAAAAATTTGACTCTTCTTGTTTCTCAAATATGTCCTATAGAGTGCAGATCACAATAAAAGTGAATTAAAAAAGTACTGTACTGTATTGATTGGTAGAAATATTACTAAAAGAGAATATTCTCACCAAGCCATAGAAACTTCCAACTGCTAAGGACTCCTTGTAGGCCAATTGAAGTAAAGTTTCAATTCGTTGAGCATATGATTCACATTCTTTCTTTTCTTTGCTAAATGCTTTCACAGTTTTGATGTTAGAAATCTTTTCTTCAGCAAGCTGTAACATTTTTAATATTAAAACTAAATTTTTGATATTACATTATCATATAAATATACTAAATATACTTTATTACTACTAATTTATTAGTAAATAAAAAAAACATTTCTATATACCATGGCTATAATTAGAACCTACCTCGCTGGTTTCAGCTAGTGCATCTTGAAGCTGTCTAGTGATGCCTCGAACAAATCGACCATAGATAACAGCAAGCATCGATACTGGCGGAACTACGCATAATCCTATCAAAGCTAGGGATGGTGACATGTAGAACTGAAGAAAAAACAATATGAATAAGAAAACTGCTCACAATATTAAAAACGCAAAGTTATTTTTTATAATTGTGTTACAAGCAGGATTTTCGGCCGACCGAATAATATGAACGTTTGATTAGAATCGTTTAGGTATATCCGATTTCTTTAAATACAGGAAAAAAATTATTAAAGCACCTCTATGCATATGTATTTGATTATACTGTTTAAAGAATACAATCAAATAAAGGTCTTTTTATGTTTTGTTATTTCGTGTCTTGTATTAATTACATAGATTACACAAATAATATAATATCATATTCACCATCATGCCTGTCCCAGCTCCTACCATGAAGAGCGACCGTAGACCATCACTAACATTTGAACTAAGATTTCGGCCCACTAATTGTGTGTCTGCCGATAGTCTATTCACAAGCTCGCCAGTTGATGTTCTACCAAACCACGCTGGTTCTTGCCGCATAATTGATGAGAAAACTTTTTTTCGAAGTGACTGCGTCATTCTCTGCCCTGAAATATTACGTCTTTTAGGGTTACGAATTCTAAATATGCAACTGATTAATAATTCGTTTTAATTATTTCGACAGAATGTGTAGATACTTTTAATTTACTAATCATTTACGTTAGATTTTGTTTTGTCTTGTTTATTTTTATTTAATATTTTCTTTTATACATATATGCGTTTAAATTGATATGTGTCTGTTTGTCTATTCATTGATGGTGGAATTTTCTAATGACCTAGAATAAATTATTTGATATTCACGCAAAATACACTAGCTAACTCAATATCAAATAATATTTATAAATAACACAAATCTTAGTGATTGTTTAACAAGTTAATAAAAGTGCATAAATTTCGAAATAAATAATTTGAAAAGTAAAATAATAATCCTTGATAAAATTTATAGCATCAAAAAACACCATAAGTTACACATAAATTTTGCAATATAAAGTTTAAGTTTAATTTCGTGAATAATAATCATGAACTGTTTTATTACTAAGCATATTAAGTGTGCAAATATTATTTTATTATGGTTCAGTAGCTCATTCATTCATGTAAACAAGTTTTAAATATGTCTTAACATATAAGTTTAATTGTTTTTTCTCAATAAAAAAATATGTATTATATAATGTCATTGGTTTTATTAAAATAAACTACTTTTCTACAAATTAAATTTTCAAACAAAAAATTTAATAAATTATATAAATTTAGACAGATAAAATACAGTAGTTTTCTGATAACTCTGTATATTTTAGTGAATATTATTTTTATGTGAATTGTTTAGGTATGTTTCGCATGTTTTTTTAATAATGATGCAAATTACTAAAGATAATTAACCTTTTGTTAGGTTTAACAGATAACTGTTATGTAACAGTTATCTGTTATATTATATTATATAATACCTACTATGTAGTAGGTATTCTTTGAATCAATGCTGCTTATTATATCTTACTTAAATAAAGACATCATGGAATAATTTTGTCAAAATTCATTAATGTATAAACAAATTAAATGTTTTGATTCTAAATTTATAAGAGGATTCAAACATCTATTACTGCAACAATTTAAAATAATAAAATCATGTTTAATGAATTAAAACTAATATCTCTTATGTATTGTATGACAATTATACCATATTTTACCAGATATTGACATCAAGTACACTCGGCCAAAGTTGCAAAGGCCGCCAACAAGAAAAACTCCACAAAGCACCAAGCATAATTCATCGAGCTTTTCTCTAGCAGTCACTAGATCATTTGTGCCACTGTATATTATATCCAGCACCATACCTAATGAGAATGGCACAGCCATTGTAACACTAGATGATATAAATAATAAACCAATAGCACCTGAAAAGAAAATTAAATGCAATTATTTATTAAATAAGTTTTGAAAATGAAAATATATTTTCTTTCAAATTATACTCAGGTATTGTTTAATTTATTGGGAATATAAAAAAAATATCTAAAAATAAATTAAAAATAAACAGCTATATGTAATAATGGCATTACTAATTATAACAAAAGAAGGCTGTCAAAAATATTAAAAGACTACTAAAGATTTTATAAGTTAACAGAAAAAAATACAATGTTTCACAAAGTCGATTGTAATCTATAAATAAAGTTTTATTATTATATTGTACTTCGTGATTCTATCAAGCTTTATAATTATTTAAAGATGTTAGAAAAATGTATTCCTATTAAAAAGAACACTTACCAGTAAGGGTCCATTTTTCTGGCTCTGCCAAAGATAAAAGTCTTTTTAACTCGGATGGTTTTAACTTTACATTAATCTTTTTTGAGGTCGCTATCTCCGTATTATCTTTGATGGTTTCGACGCGTCCATTTTTCTTTTGAGTGTCCACCTGGCTAGTGTAGTATCTTAACTTTAGTAAAAATCTATTATTCCCGTGTAATAAACTTCTTTCATTATTATTTCGTAATGCTTGAACTTTGTGACTAGAATATAACTTAAATCCGCATTGTTTACAGGAATGGCCTTGAAGTGTTAAATTAAATAATATATTTCTCTGTCTGCTACATAATTTACTACACAAATTTTTACTAATATATCTTTGCAACATTTTATTAAATTTAAAACTTTCAGTCAAAAGAAAAATAAAACGTATCTGTCATCGCATTGACATCCCACAATACAATAAAATATTTGCTTTCATATTTGACAGTTGACGTTTGTGTCAAGTATCAAGTGTTGTACTATTTGAGGCGATCAAAGCTAATCATACGATTTTGAATAATAAATTCTGAAATGTACAGTCGGGGTAAGAAAAGGTTCGTCACCTTAAGATCTATTTTCGTGTTCTCGGTATGAGCGATTATCTGCTTTACCGATTGAGTATGACATATTGCGTCGTAATGTCATTATAAGTCGCATCTAGCAAAGAGTATAATAGCGTTTAAAAGCTATAATAATAATAAGAAGAACCCGTCTATCGAGATGACAATTACCAACTTTTCACGAAACCTCATAGCCCTTCGTGAATGCTCATGCAGTGCAATGACATTATCTTGTCTCTTATAAAATTACTACTATGCGCTCTGCATAGTAGTAATCCTACTTCATACTTAATATTATAAACGCGAAAGTTTGTGTGTATGGATATGGCTGATTTCTCTGAGGTATGGATGGATGTTTGTTACTCTTTCACGTAAAAATTGCTGAACGGATTTGGATAAAATTTTGCACACAGATGGAATATGTACTGATTTAACATATTGGACTTTTTATCCCGGGAAAACATAAAATCTTTTGGGAACGCGGGTGAAACCGCAGGACGGAAGTAGTAAATAAAATAGTAAAAATAAATAGTAATTATGGTAAAATTTATTCATTTAAACAAATCTTATTTATTTTATTACAAACGAGTATATCCACCAGTCGTATCAATGACAGCTTGTAGTCGCTGTCGCATTGATCCAACAAGGCGAGAGCATATGTCGGTTCCTCTGAAGCTCTCCCAAACACTTCGGCAATGTTCTAAGACAGCTGCTTTGGTTCTATCGTTATTATTTATCCACCGCTGCACCATCAAACCCCATAGATTTTCGATAGGGTTTATATCCACCGCTTTTACAGGGCAAGGAATCACCACCACTTCCCGGTGCCGATGGAACCACTTATCTCACGTCACGTCATTACATTAACCGTCACTCGACTAATATTACAAGCGTTTTTATTGTAATTGTTGTAAAATTGCAAGATATTGCAAGAAAATATATGACACTGACAGACTTTGACAATTGAGTAGAAGATATCATATCTAATTTAAATCTTGTAATGACTTATTAGGCCATTAAAAAGGTTTCATGTTGATATGACACTAGACGTAGTCCAAAGATGTTACACTATTTTGAAGTTATCATACTATGTTAGTTTAATTTTATATGCAGTTGTCTGTGTAGTGCTTTAGTTTCAAAAGGTACTAAGAGCTTATGACTTGATAAAGGAATGAATTTGAAAACTGACGAAGGTTTTTTTACTCTGACTGTACATTGTTATTTTTATAATTGATGTTTAACATTTTTTGATGACTTATATTGTATCGAACAATTACATGTAAATGTAATTTATGGTAACAATTCAAAACTAGTTGGACGCAGATTATTCAGGGTTATTGGTAATTCGACGTATTCCCTTTATAAGAGGTGATAGGGGTGACTATTTGCGATAATTTTAAACCCCTATATACATTATGCAAACGTGAACAATTTTTAATTATCAAGATTTTTCGCTTTTTTCAAAATAAGTCAAAAATGCAACTTCAAAATTTTATTTAAAAAAAGTATTAATTTAAATCTAATGTTTTCTTCTGATTTATAAAAACGATTAAACACTGGTTATTTATCAATATTAAAATAATAAGAATAGGACCTTGACAGACTGAATTGAGGCCAGAGTTTTTACCCATTTGCATATTTTTTATTTTTTCATTTCTTAATCTTATTAAATAAAAAATCAAAGACTTAAAAAAACATTAAAATCTTATAATTAAGTAATAAAATGAACAAAAGCAAGAAATATTTTAGAAAAAAACTATTAATTAATATATTTGTGACAAATGTCAAGTTTGTGTTCGCCACATAAGGATTTGTTGTACTTTGAGCAATAACTGTTTTTCATTCTTCGCCTTACGAAGGGGCAAATTGCACATTTTTTTCTTTTTTTGGCGTTAGGAAGCCTAATTGTATCTTCTCTTTGATCAGTATCACGTGTAGAAGTAGAACTACTGGTTCCTGGCATATTCAAAGTCGCTGTTATTGAGTCCCGCAGCCCCGTTTGAAGTGTCGGAATCAGTGTGTGGCGGTACATCAAAGCACCGCACTTCTTAGTGTCGGCAAAATTCACATGTACGCTACTCACATCTGGGGCGAAGCCATGGACTTGTTATTGACCTTTGCAAATTGATATCAGATTCCCTGAGTATACACATAAGTCAAAGTTACATACACATAATATGTTATTCTAGCGGCAAGATACGATGGCCGTTTTGACACATTAAAAAAGTGATGTGAAATGTAAATTTATTATCGATATAATATATTCAAATCTTTGTTTTTTTGCAAGTAATTTAATTCAAGTTTTTGTTGCAAGAAGTATCTGATTAAAAAGGTTTAATAAAAAAAATATAAAATAAGTTTAAGTAATATATTCGAACGAAATCAATTTAAATCAAAAATTGGAATTAGAATGAATAACTTTATAAACACATTACATAAAAAAACACAAATATAACACCGACTACGAGGTCGAGTGTGAGAGTGTGACGTACACGTTTACGCAAAAAAATAAATAAAAAAGTTATCTTCGCGGTACCCTAATATTTGTAGTTTAGAAATCACATTCGATAAATTTTATGACTAACTGCACGTCACTATTGACAATAAAGAACAACAATTTCCTCCTTTGATGTAATTATTTATTAAATACGAAACTTCATGAGCGGGCAAACGTCAAAACGGCCATCATAGCGTGCCGCTACTATAGTTCCCAAGGATGGCGATTTAAGGAATGGTTAATATTACGTACAGCGCCAATGCCTATGGGCGATGATAACCATTTCCCGTCAGCTATTACAAAAATTTTAAAAAATGTAAACATATATTTTTTCGATAATTTACTCAAACACTAGGTCTTATAAATTGATATATATTCAGTATTAGAAGGAATTTCATAGGGTATATATGTAAAAAAATTAACAAAAATGCTACCGTATCTTCAAAAGGAACAACTTTTTTTATTAGTTATTAGTTAGTAATAAAAAACTTTTTTTTTATAAACATGAATCTAATATATTTCTCTTACAAATACTATAAATAGGTACTGACATAAATTAATGTTACTACTCACAGTTATTTCATACAACAATAAATAATAATATTATAAATGCTGTTTTTAATACTAAAAATATTAAAATTTAACGCATTTTTATAAATATTTTTTTACCTTTCTTTTTTATCTACACAGTGGTCATAGAGGCTGTGTACAATTAAAAGTGTGCTGATTTGGATTTTGAACATAGAGATAGTTTTTATATAATTTTCCTTATATAGATAAAACAAAATTACTTATTACGTGTATTCTAAAAATAATTTAACATTAAAGGATGTACACATATTTTATTAATTTAAATAGAGTTAACATGACTTGCATTAAAACAAGAATTTTCTTCGAGCTACTATTACTTTTATAAATAAAAGACAAAATTTATCCGCACTATTGTTTTCTAGAAAATTATCGTAATTAAGTACATAATAGTAAGTGTTATTGGCACAAATCCATTTTTAATATACATATATGGCAATTTATTCATAAAGTATGTAATATAACAAATTAAAAAATGTTACAAGCAGTGTAAGAAAGGTTTGCATTTTTTTAAATTTTTATTAAAAATAAATACTATTGTACTGCTAAAAATAAAGGTACGTCATTATATAAATTATTTAGAATGTCAATTATTTTTATTAACTACTTTTGATTGATCATACATGTAATTGCACAATCTAAACATGCCAGCATATGCATCTGATACATTCACAATACTATTAATTATTTTTATTTAGTAAATATTTGATACTTCTATAATATTTCATAATAATTTGTCATGTATCTATAAAATATTAGGATTTTATTGAATTGAAGTAATTTTAATAAAGTTTATAATACGCCATACAATTAAAAAAATGAAAACGAAAATATATTTCGATTGAAATAAAATTCATTAAAATTATCAATTCAATTATATATTATATTATATATTATGTATTTAGTATATAAAATAACATTGAATTACTGTGTGTAGTAGACTTTATAATATAAAGTTTTAGATCGCCATAAACTGTACGTATTATCGAATTTTAATAAATATACGCCCTCTCCGGGATAAGTATGAGAGCCAGCATACACCTGAAATAACAATAATTGAAACTATAGCGAATAACAAAAAGAGAAAACATTGTATATCGTATTAAGCCTTTTGCGCGCACAGAGTTGTGTAAATTTTAGCATTGTTTAATTTCATATGGAAGAGTTCTGATGAAAAAAGCCAAAATGTATGTATAACATGCGTAAAAAATATAGTATATTAAATAAAATATACAGTTACAATAACTGTTATAAAGATCGTAACGTTTTATTGACAAATGGTTATGGTTTTATTGTAATAATGTCAAAAACAATGTATGTATCTAATACTTCTGTGATGTCAAGTTACAATTATATTATTAATTAAAAAGGGTCGAATTTTGATCAATGGGCGATCACAATTCATAATTTGAGGCCTCCTGTGCCCTCAATTATTATCTTGGTAGTACATGTAGAATATAATAGTTTTTCTACAATTTCTTTTATTATACTTATATTCAAAAAACGAATTGAATAATGAGGTAGCTGGGATTGGTTGCACTACGGCAAAACGATTCGATTATCAAAAACAGAAAGGTTAGTTTTGCTTACCAATATGTCGATAATAAAAATAGAATAAAGAAGGGATTTGAATCTCCTCGAACGATTTATGGGCGTTATTACCTCCATGTGACAGTCTCGCCTATATATTGGCACGACGAGGTTGACCATCGGCCGATGACTGTTGAGCACGCGCCTCTCACCGCCTACTTCTGGGTCAGTATTACCATAAATTGTGTACTCTAGGAAAAAAAAAAAAAATTATGCAGTATTTCCATAGCAAAACCCAACAAAAGGTTTTTAATATTAACTCTCTTACACGATAACAAGGAATTGCTTTAAAAAATGACCTTAGTAATTTAATAACAACGAAAATAAGGCTTTATGCCTTATATATTTATTTTATAAAAACTTAAATAAAAACTCCCGAAAATTTTGTGACCATGTTGTCAATTTCTCTATTATAATCTATTAAGTTATAAAATCATAACAAAATAGATAACCTTCATCATATGTATCATCATCTGCATCATCCTCATCATCACTCTCAGCTACATGCACTGTCACTTCTGATGTTGGTGATTTGCTCCATTCAAAGAAAAGCCCATAACCTAGAAAGAAATCCTTTAAATTAAGCAATTTACTTATTTAGTAAAATAATATATGACACATCATGACACTTACTGTAAAATATAAAAGCTCTTATTCTGTATCTTTAAAAAGAGAAGAGAGATATGAATGGGCAATTGCTTTAAAATCTTGATAATTTTAAAAGCAATTTTTTTTTATTAGGGAATTAATATGATTGTACAAAAATTTTATTGATTACTTAATTTTAGCTCTGAACATTAGCACCATTGAAAACCTGAGTCTATTCCTACCTATATCATAGTTGTCAGTGGCGAATTCCCAGCATATGCAACGTGCACGCTGGTGCGTCGGCACCCTGATAGTGACAGTCTCACCATGACCCACAGTGAGCATGCCCCCACCTGCTCGCGCTGATTCTTTAAACTGCACTATATCTTCACGCGTCCACATACGGGCCTCCTCTACTCCTGAAATCATTTTATATTTGTTACAATGACAGATAAATTGCATTTTTTAGTGATATAGTGACGAAGATTTCTAACCATGTTCGGTGTTGCATATAATCAAAGGCCTTAGACACAAAGTAGCAAGTTCCTGGTCTCAAATATATTATGAATAAACTAAAATTACCACTATAAAATTCTTATTTATATTTTTTATACATTCTTTATTTTTTTATAGTGTTAACTTGATTACTAACCATCACCATCGGTTTCTTCATCCTCGTCTTCTGCTTCTTCTCGGGATTCTTCATTGTACTCCATTTCATTCTTCTCAGATGTCTGTAATGATCTGAAAAAATTATATATTTTGAATTCTTCCATAATTCATCCAAAATATAAAGATATCACTATTGTCGTTCATTTGCCCTTATTTAATTTATATGTGGCAGGTGCAGTTTTTTTTACGATCTATTATTGTTATTTGGCTGTTGCAGGAATAAATATTGTTAGAGCTCTAATTGCTAATAATTAGCACATATGTAGGTCATTACATTGATGGGTAAGAGTCCTCTTTTTTTAACTACCGAAATACCTAGGGACTTTGTGGAAAAAAGAAAATTATTAATTGTTAAAAGTAAGCTGTAGTCTATAAATAATTAAAAACAAAAAGATTGGTACTATTTATTTTTAATAGTATTACTCACTTATTATCTGTGAGACCCTCATCACTGTCATTCAATATGTGATCTTTTGTGCAATCCTCTTTTTCAATTTGATCATCATTATCAGACTCTTCTTTATAGTTTAGGTTAGAATTAGCAAGACGTTGATCCACTGCCAGTTGCTGTATATACTGTTGGTAGTGTTGATCTTGCAATTGTCTAATAAGTATTGCTTGCTGATCAAAGTTCCCTGGAAACTGCTGTTGTGCATACTGAAGAAACTGGTCATAGGTTTGTGCATTCAGTGCATCTTTAATTCTTTGCCTGCAGAATATTATAATGATAATATAAGTAGGGCAATGCCCCTATTTAATAGTTAATAGAGATAATTATTTATTGCTTGTTTTTAGACATACTAAATTATATCTACTACAACATATTATAATATACAAATAATAAATTATTTGAAATACACATACACTTGCTGTTCTTCTGATAATTTAGAACTTTCTTGTTTTTGTTTTTCTAACATTATTCTATTCTGCAATTCCATATGTGCTTTTTCATCTTCTGTTTTCTTTAATCTATTAAAATAAAAATCTTTAAAAAAATTATATTTACGTTATATATTATATTTATTTTAAAAAAATAGCATGGACATTTTTGGAGATTATTTAAGCTTCCTTGTGTATCCTTACACATCCAATGACATATTTTGTGAAAAATGGTATCTAAATGTATCTATAAAAAAATTAAGTAAGTATTACCAACTTACACCAAAATACTATAAACTATGCTATAAACCAATTTCTCGTTTTATACTGTTACCTCACTAAATAGGTAAACATTATCCCTATTCAGTCTATAACTGTTTATTATCTTTTTTATAATGAAGATTATAATAAAAATACTTATTAACATATATAAGAATAACAATTAATAATAAAGATTTTAGTTTTATATAATCTGCTATTTGAAATTGCTTAATAGGACAAAGTACAAAGTACATAACTTGGATAACTTACTCTCTCTGCTTTCTATCTTCAACATCCTTTTGAATTGCTTCTAAAAATGGCTTAAACATAGGACATAACCTGCAAATATATTTAATTTTATTTTAATTATGTGTGAAATACTTGAAGCAGTCAGAATAGCCAGTGTAATTTTTAATTACTTTTTAAATATAGTTTTTACATAATAGAGTCATTCTAACAAATGGGAGTACCTATCTAGAGTATGTATAAATCCTGCCATAGCTTGGACCTGAGACATTTGACCTAGGGCTTGCCATGCTGATCTTCGATCTCTCCCTATAACATCAAGCACTCCAAGAGGTGGTGCTGAGTTTACATCTAAAGGTCCATGTGCTGCTTGTTGAGTGTATGCAACCAACTTCAATCTATCTTCATAACTAAGGTGAATGGCCTTTCCCTCTTTGTCTAAAAATTTTGCAAAAATATTTTTACTTCAATTATTGTACCAAATTTAATAATTATTGAATCAAAAAATGATTATGTACTTTTATTTTATTATTAAATTTTTTTGACAGTTTAATAATAGACATTCATAATCACTTGCATAGTTATTGTATAAAAAAGCTTTTATGAATTGTGAATACTCGAAAAAAGGATTTCTATGGTTTTTATCTGTACATATATAAAATCTAAATCTTGAATAAGAGCTGATATTGAAGGCACCGTAAAGTTTAATTAGTCAACACTTCTCAATAGTCAATAATTACGTATATATCTGAATCTATATACAACTATTTTATATGTGTAAATATTATAAATCTACTAAAGGTATGGCACTATTATATAAATTTGTTACGGCTGTATTTCAGCCTTAGATGATATTTAGTGTGTAACTCAATATCTTACCTTTATAAAAAGAGAGTCCATGTTTATAAACTTCTCTCAATGGCAATCCCCATTTACGTTCTTCGCTTTCTATAATACCTTGGTCAGTTTCTAGGGGTACTTTTACTGGGTTGACTTTTTGATTACCTTCACTTCTATTTGCCATTATATTGATGATAATTTTATTCTAAATTATTTACAGAAATCGATTTTTACTTTTCTATCTTGATTTATGACTATCATTGGTGGCACAAATCGTTTCGCCGTATTATCAAAATTCATTTGACAACTTCACAATTTTACACTTGACGTTTTAGGCTAGTTATCTATGGAATAAAACATTCAAAAATATATCTATATATTCAATATTATTTATACATGGATTGTTCGTTTTCGTTTCGTTTCGTTCGCTATATGGTACATACAAATTAATTATTTAATATATTTTCCAACCGTGTTTAAATAGCTATATAGCTACGCATATGTTCTTATGTCAATTTTGACATCGTTATTCATAATCTATATTCTTTTCAGTTTTTGCTTTGTGTCATTGTATAGTTTTTTCAATTATTAGAAAAATCTTAACTTTCTAAACCTACAACTTTAATTAATAATTTTATGCGTTATAAAACATGAGTGCAATTTTAAGTCTTTTAAAAATATGTTTAATTGTTATAACGTGCCCTAATTTTGCAGATGCATTGTTTACCAATTTTCATTGATATTGTTTATAATATTTTCCACTGACGTAAATCTTAGCCATGGAGGTTAATCCATTGAATATATTTTTTGTGAAATCTGATAGTAAAGGAGACAGATTATTATTTAGATATCCTTACACAACTGAAAATAAGGACGAAAGTAAGCAGAAGAAATTTGGACGTCACAATCCATATGCAATAAATTCTGCTGAAGATCTGCTGCAAAACTCACAATCTCAAACATCAAATATCTGTAAAGGTGGGTAATTATTTTAAATTAAATTAAAATTTCTTTTTTTACACTTTAATATGACTTGTATTAATAATATTTTAGGTCAGCTAAGTGGCTTTACAGATGAAATGTTATCAACACTATTTGCTGTTAAAGCAGAACTTTGTAACAGAAAGTTTGAGCTAAAAGTCAATGATGTGAGATTTGTAGGTCACCCCACTCTGCTCCCCTACAGGACTAACAAAGATGACACTGCTGCAATGATACTTATTAATATAGTGTTTGCACTGCAAGCATCTGCAAGCCATTCTATCGGTAATTCTATTTTTATACTTTCTTTTACTTTATATAGTTTAAAAATTTATATATTAAAATAAAGTTACTACTTAGAGTAATAAAAACTTATTTTCATAATTATTATTGAATTACAGTTGTACCTAATGGTTCATATATAATGTAGTGGAAATCTGAATATTTTGAATTAGTTAGTATAAATAGGAATTTTTAACTAATTAATCACCTATGTTTTATTATTTTCAGTGAAATGTTATTATGACTTAAGCAAAAGATTGGGTAAAGCTCTAAGACACGAAGAGAAGAGGTGTTCCTATTTGACCGAAGAAATGAAAATTATGGTAACAATAACTTTTATGAGAATATAAAATAAACATACAAATAATGTAGTAATCAGTATGTTATAAAAATCTAAATGTACTATATACAGGAACTTTGGAATTGACATTTTAAAAGTTACTTTTTATTTAAAGCTACCATTGGTCTAGAATATAGTCTAGTAGTTCTACTGAAGACCAGCAAGAAAGGTTAAGGCTTGTTTATAAACATTTTATAGGGCCAATTTAAAGCCTAAAAACTTTATTATGAAACTATCTGTGATATTTAATTTTTTTTTAAGACAATTGAATTGAATGTACCAGAAAAACTAAAAATTTAAACTAAAATTATTTAATGATACATAAGAACTAACCAATACATCAAGCATTATTTTTATGTATATATTTTTGATGATGTATATAATTATACAAGACATCTTTCCTCTTTTCTGAGGTAATTTAGAACTTATTGATTATATTCCTGAATTTCGACATGGAGCTCATTACTGTGTTTTAAGAATTTACAGAGTTAATACCATAATAATATGTATATTTAATGAAAAGAAATTACCATGTGTGTGTGTTTTAATTGTGAATTAATTTTATATAATATTATTATTTCTTTTCAGTTGGCCGCACATGATGAAGTATCAGCACTAGATAGTGAGATAAATTCTGGTGAAAATGATGATGAAGAAGAAAATTCTAGACATTCAGTCAGCTCTACTACATACAGCATGGATAATAGAACTAATAATGTACCTAAGTCGGCATTTCACCTTATTCTACAGAGAAGCTCGCTGGCGAGATCTATGAAGTCTGTGTTTGAAGAATTAAGTAGTACTGGTATGCACATTTTTTTTAAATAACCACATTTAACACAGCAACAAAGGGAAGTATTACATTCCAAGGTATAAAACTACTTATATAAAAAATCAGCTGCAATAGTGAATACAGCTCACAGAAAAATATCAATTTCCAATAAATTTTCGTGATATAAAAGCTTTGTGCCAACCTTTCATTGAGTATTCAAACACAAAAATTCATAAGAAGCATATAAATAAATCAATAAAGTAAAAATATAATTTTACTTTAAATTGTTAACTAATAGTTAATTAACTGAAACATATGGAAAATCTTATTCCTTATTTAATGTTTTAGAATATATAATTATATTAGCATTTATCCTTTAAGAGTAAAAATTGCAGTATCATCCAGAAAAGCTTGCTTTTGTTTTTTTTTCAAAGGATTAGGATAAAGATTTATTATTTAATATGTACATGACATACAAAACATGATTAAACATTACTTTAGCTACCATGCCCTCGATATTTTTATACTAAGAATTCGCGTATGTTTTTTCCATTTCTTAAATCACTACTAATACTGACTCTTTGATATATTGACAAACTTGATTGTTTGATATATGGACAAATTCGAAGCCAATGTTCCCAGGACCTTTCTCAGGAAAAAATTGGTTGTTCTTTCGAGAAATTCTCAGTAGCAGCCCGGAATCTAGTAATTGGCAGTGTTTACACTTCCATGTCTCGAAAGGCACATGAAGATCATGTTCCTGAACTCTTCGGTCTTGTCGGAATTGCCGTCCCTTCGGATTATCAGTGTGAGGGAAAAGAGATTGCTCCTGTGCTTGCACACAAACTCATATACTAAATATGTCCTGGACGGATAGCTAATGTCTCTTGTGAATGGTTGCTATGACCAAAAACAATCATGAATCAAAATAATTCTTTACAAAATATTAATTTTTATTTCAGGTATAGTACAAGTTCGCATAAACAAATGGGTACTTCTATCATTTTGCCTGCCACATAAAGCACATCAGATACACAATAGAGGTTCCATCATAGAGCCGGAGACAATTGACAAATGTGTGCAGAGGTTACGCCCATATCATGGCATTCTACTTATGGTAACACTATTGTTTATTTGAAATTTAATTTTATCAAAATTAATTTATAAAAATATTATATTCATGTTTTTTATTAATCTCAGGTTAATCCTAATGACTTGCTGGCATCGATACCTTTAGATGGAAGCCCTGCGCTTCTAAGACTTATAAAATTATACAGTCCTCTGAAGAGTTTGCAAACATTAGCCATTGAAGCAGATCTAACACTCACACAGGTAAAATATATAAAATTTGAGTTAGAAATATGTAATATACAATTTGATTTATCATTAGTTACCAATATTAAGGTAAGTCATATGGACTATTCTAACTTTCAGTGAGAGATATTCTCTCATTGAAAGTTTATTTTGAGCACCAAAGAAATTTCCTACGACAATCGAAAGGTTACCATGTGTAAAAATAATTAATTAGGCTTATTTAAAAATGATATTGAAAAAGCACTACTCACAGTCTTTAGGAGTACTTAATATAATTGCGCCTTAGCCTCTTGTAACTTTTTGAATTAACAGTCAACATTGGATAGTCTTTACCAGCTCTTTACCAGATCTTTACATTACTGCATAATGTTATAATTATTTTTTAATAAGTATAAGTATCAGTTTAGTTACTTCGAAACTACGAAACAAAGGCAAAGAAAAAGTTTATTAACAACTGACCTTGAATTGATATACCATAAGAGTTACGTAATGTAAAAGTACAGAATGACTTATTGAATGATCAATGAATTTGGTTAATTTTACGCGTAACCCTTTTTTGTTTTAATTGATAAAGATAGATAGAAAATAGAACCTTTGAATTTCTTAAGTCATACTCTTGTATGTCAAAGACTGAGAGCCCAGACAAAGTGCATTTGACAATAATAGTTGAAGCGATTACGAACTTTGGTTTTGTCAAAATTATTCAATACAATACTAAAATTTTTCATCAAGTGATAAATATACATGTGAAATTCCATACATTTCGGAAATGTCTACAAACCAAATCTTGTCTTGGCCTGCTGGAATTACCGAATTGTTGCAATGTACAAAAGTAACTCAAATTTATTAACTATAACTGGTTTTTTAAATTAAGTTTGGAATTTTATTTCGTTGTGAATATAATAACAATACAAATATAAATAGTTCCTATGGACATTATATTCTTATTATATTTAAAAAAAAATAACCCCCTATTTATATAGCATTGTAAATGTTTTACGCTTGAGCTAAGGTTTTTTCTGCTCTTGAGAAGATATTATATATGATAATATATTCCCTTTATAAATATTTAAGATTTTTTTATTTGTTAATGTTATGACTCTGAAGCATCATTTTTTTGCAGGCTTTCCAGCTTACAGGACATTTAGTGTACTGGGCTAAAGCAACAGTCATATATCCATTATGTGAAGGTAACGTTTACGTAGTCGCGCCTGGAGCGAATATACATATAAATTCGCCACTCGTCGACGAATTTACCAAGGAGTTCCCTGGACTGTGTTTATTACAAGTAAGTTTATTTCACGTACGAAAATATTGTAAATAATGCTAAATACTCATTTCTACTGGCGAAGATATATAGATATTGTGACACTCAGGGCAGGCCCTCACTGACAGCACTCGCCCGTAACCTAATAGTAAATCAAGCTTGCAGTCTTGCGAAGAACTGTGACTGCATCTCTCTATAGAATAATCAGTGGAATTGTATTAGCAATACCGCACGTAGCGACCTGTAGCGACCTGTAGCGACCTGTAGCGACCTGTAGCGACCTGTAGCGACCTGTAGCGCCCTGCATACAGCGTACAGTATAACGGGCGTGTCGCGCGGCAGATGCTGAGCGAGTTCTCGCTGCCGGCGCCGCTGTGGTACGTGTCGCGCGGCGCGTGGGGCGCGCGCTGCGGCGGGCGGCCGGCGCGCCTCGTGGCGTGGCTGCTGCGGCGCCGCCTGCTGCTGCAGCTGCACACCTACGTGCAGTTCAACTCGCCGCACTGCCCGCATTGGCCGCGACACCCGCACGCGCAGTACGGTGAGCGCTCTCGTTGTCGTCATCTCTCTCTCGGAAAACTTGCGTTCGCCCGCCTTCCAGACGTCTACATTCCTTGGGATAGCTTTGGCAGGTGGAATGGATTCATTGAGTATAATTTGCGTTTTACTTCTCCGGTTTGGGGTGTGTATTGAATCCATGAGAACTTTAAACTAAACGAGCAAATCCTACAGTATGGTGACTGAACTCTACGCCAGTTCGTGTGCTTGCTTTGTATGGGCGATGATGAACCATTAATCTATAAGACACTACACCTCACGGTGGCCGGCGCTTTGACGATGTTAGGAATTTGTTAATAATTTACATACTGCCAACTCCTATTGGTAGTGGGAACGACTCAAAATTAGACGTCAATTTTATTGTTCAGCATTCTAATTAGTTATTTGTAAAGCGATGAAAATTATCATAACAATTTTCTAAAGTCTTAAAATATTTAACGGCTTGTCTAGTTAATATATGTATATGCTATAAGCTGTTTAAACTATCTCGCATATTGTCTATACTTGGCTTAATATTTTATATGCATACGTTTGAAACTGGTCAAAATCTATTCAACATATTTGATTTACCTACTTTAAAGTAAGTAAGTAATAATTCTATATATACTTAAAATCAGAATGTCTTAATTCAATACTTATATGAACCAATTTTTTTTATAGATGGTAAAGAGTATTTTTGCGAAAAACACGACTCTTACTACCAGTCAAACAGTGTATCCTTCTCATCATTAAACCAAGTACAACTAAACGTCCCCGAGCCAGTTGAACCTAGAGAAAGCATTAATACTTTTCCAGATTCAGATGAAGATTATCCAACGCAAAATAACCTTAACCAGACGGACTTTTCGCATACGAAACCTATAGTTATCGAATCCGAACACACGAAGTACGATAAATTCCACGAAGTAGACTCAGCGAATCATTCATTCGATGACGGTATTGACGTGGTCGATGGCTTACTAAAACCTAATGTTAATGGTTGTGATTACGATACAACTAAAAAGATACAAAAGAAAGTACAAGGAAACTCAGTCGATAGTGGTATATCGAATAATCTCAACGGTAATGGAATCAACGGGACGGAAAACGGACATGTCAATGGACACACGGATACTAAGGATATGGATGTAAAAAGCTTACCATCAAGACTCTCAGATCTGTCTTTGAAAGAATCAGATAATGTGATAAACAGGGACACAAGTAGCGATGAGGATAAATTCGAAAGTGACGTAGATGTATCGCCGAGGCTCAGAAACGCTCATGCAACAACAAATGGAACGGAAAAAAAGAATGGAGTGTCGTTGAATCTTAAGTTGCAGAGTGAAATGAGGTAAATCATTAAAAAAAAAAAATTCTCTGGTTTTAGAATACTAATTAAGCAAGACAAGATATATATAATTTATTCACATAGAAATATACTTCTCCCATGTAGATAGGCTCACCCAAAGTTTCGGAATATTTATTTTTCTCAATAGGATGTGAAAAAATATTTACTGTTTAGAGTCACTTAATCGGTATTTATTCAAGTAGGCTCATAAAAGCGCTTTCGAATCGTCATGTAACAGTGTTGAACTAAACTTAAAGCTACGGAAAGTAGATTCTACCGGGAAGAACCGGCAAGAAACTCAGTAGTCGCTCTTTTACTTTAAGTTTCCAGTCGCCCACGGTGTGGAGCGCGCCCGCGGGCTGCGACGCGGCCGACGCGTGCCGCGTGCCGAGCGACCCGCCCACCACCGAGTCGCTGCTCGACACCTTCACCGCCGAGGAGCGAGCCGTGCTCGCCACCATGCCCGCCTCCGAGAACCCAGGCGACCTGCTGCTACTCGCACAACTACACAAAAAAGGTTCCTACTGTTATAAATGTACAATGTAGCATAGTTATTTATACGAGTATTAATCGTCCTGTCTACTGGCGCTTTGACCTCAAATTGTGTTTCATTATTAACCTAAGTAGCACCTGAGTGAAAGAAATTTGTAATTTTTCACTGCTCTCTGGTCTATTGTATGTTATTTCATTCAAATCACAAAAATGTTACAGAATATCTGACGTGCCCAATTATTAATTTAAAAAAAAAAAAATTGTAATTTTTACGTTATTTTCAGGTTACTTCCGCGGCGAACAACATCTTGAAGAAATAATGTTCATGGAGAATGTTTCTCGATCGCAACTAATGCAACTTCTTGACAAGTTCAAGGATGTGCTTATTACATTCGAAACAGAAGATCCCGCTGTCGCTATGCTCTATCCATACTAATAAGTTTGATATCTGTTTTATTTAAACACTTCAAATTGTGAAAATTTTATCCGTATGTTATATTTGCTAGAGCAAATATATATCTCTTTAATAAATGATATAAAATATGTTATATTAAAGTGCTTATTGTCATTTCTGTAAAATATACATGTATTTATACTTTTGTACAGAATTGTATGGTTTATTATGTTATCGATGGCTCGTTCACCCCTATTTAGTTTATAGATTAAACAGTATTTAGTTTAATCATTACCCTTTGCTACTAAAAAGTTTTTACATAAATCTATTAACAAAGATTTGATTAATTTGTTTTTCTTTTGTTATTGTTTTATTTCTGTAATATGTTAAGTCCTTCAACATTTGAGAATTTATTGTATGTAATTAAATTATTGTAGAGAAACTTCTGTACTAGTAAATTGTAACTTAGTATCTTATATTTAAACATATAGTGTTATTTGATTTATTAATAGCCTGGTTCAATGAAAAGGTAAAGTTCTTTATGTCTAAAATTTTCGCCAAATGAATGATATAGATTTAAAAGTAAATTTACTTTTTTTGTATGTGTGATATTAGTTAATGAGGAAGCTTTAATTAATTTTTTATTCAATAAAATAAACTATTTTATAAAATATTAGTTTTTGTATGTGGTTTTTATAACTATTTACTCATACTTTTTGTAGCATCGATTCTTTTATTGGCCTAATTGATATCTGGTATCAATTATTGCATTTTGTCGTTGCATAAAAAAATTATATATATGCATTGTGTTTATGATTATAAAATGAAAAAAAATTAAATTAAATTTTGCAGGTTTTTAATAATTAATAAGTATCACCATTGTCGTATAGTCTTATGATTGAACGGAGTATAGTAACACCTGGTCGACCATCTGCCTAAATAAATATACCAATTCCGAATCAAAACTAAAAAAGGAGCTATACGTAACGTAACGAGGTAGATATACGCTCACATCGTTGACGTATATCTACTTTATTCTATTTGGCCTCGGCAACCATGAAAATACTAACTGTGTAACTTTTAGCACCATGTCTTCTTTAACCATTTTTTTAAATTTGCCAGCAATGCCTCTATTGAACGCTATACCAGGGATGTAACGGGGGTAATTATATTGGAACCGAAGGTGAGAAGCGACAGTTAATATATTTAAATGTATGCCTCAATGATTCTTTAGCTCCTAGGTTATAGATTACGGGAATAGCCCTTTTCTGCAGCACAAATATCATATGGATAGCGGTTGCGTTACCCCAAAGCATAATACCGTAGGACATTATACTGGGAAAGTAACTGAAATATACTAAACGAGCTGTACCAAAATCGGTAAATAATCTATTTTTTCTATTAATTTTAAAAACTAAGGAGGTATCATCAGTATATGAGGAATAGAATAGATCCTTGAGGGACCCACATACCAATCAGGACCTCAGAAAACCTTTTTCCAAGTCAAAAGGTCGAATGCACATTCTCTAATTCCGTAGTAATAAAGTTCTTGACCTGAGTCATGTTGAACACAATCAAAAGTTTTGGGTAAGTCACAAAAAATCCCTAAGGTATCATGTGGTTTCATAGATATTCCTTATAAGCTAGATACCTGCGTAGTCTAGCGACCCTTCGTAAATCCAAATTGTTTTATATGAATTGAATGAGATTGGCCTATAGTTGATGGGGTCTGAAGAACTACCAGATTTAAATATTGGAACGACTTTACTATGTTTCATCAGGTCAGAAAATATACCATGTTCATATCCATTATTGAATTTATCACCTTTATTTCTGTAAACGCAATAAATTCAATAATCGATGTAATCACATATCGACAGTTGTCTTCATATAATTAATTAAATGATTTTGATTTACGTTCTTTAACAATTTCTTTGATCAATGACTTGGCCACCGCCGAGAAGAAATAAGAAACTAAGTAGTCAAAACTGTTAATACAGCAAAACAAAATTCAAAGACTGATACAACTTCCCGTTCACATTCTTAATTTAATTTTTTATAGTTTATGATTTTGACAAAAAGCACACTTTTCTAAATAATTTTGAATAGTTATATACATAATTGGCAAAAATGGCACTGTGATTGTAGGTCCTTTCATTATAAAGCTCGTTCATTCGTTGCCTACTTTTATGAATCCCAATAGTCGCCCAATCATTGAATTAAAAAAAATGGTGTCTTAACTATTTTAGAAGAGAATATGGCATTAAATTTGTCTCTAATTAATAGATGTAAAACTGTTATTTTACTTCATGTAAAATTATAAGAATTATAATATCCTTTGTACTTATTGTATTTTAGTCAAAGTAAAAGGTTCCAATACAAGTTTCAAACCATACGTATAAGTATCGTAGAAACGTAATGTATTCATTACTATAGAAGAGGAATACTATTTTTGACTCTATCTACTTGATAAAAGTTTAAAATTACCGACAGACATACGTAAAATTTATCCTGGTGGATCTAACGGAATGAAATTTTACAAAGTAATATTTTATAGTAAAGGATTTCCAAAAAATTTTAAAAAGTACATCGTATTCATATTAATTATTTTCGATTCATGTAAAGTGTTTAAGTTAATTTAAAAACACCTGTAGTCGACAATTTGGATATATGTTTAAAAAGTCTTACCGCACTAGTTGACAGGTTTCACTTGACAATATTGACATGACAGTTCCAGCTGCTGAGTTCGAGAAATGCAAAATAGTCGAAATTGTTGTTGTTTTTCTTTGTTCTTGAATTTAAAACCTTAATGAAAATGAAGAATTTCCCTGTGTTCGTGTTTCCTGTGTCACTGGAATTCTACTTGAATGCTAGGCACACTCATAAGCAATTATTAACTGTTTATAATCCTTATGATTTCTCCGTAAATTTTAAAGGTAAAAAAACAATATATTCGTTTGTGCCATATGGTAGTTGATTTCTATATTTCATATCTATTATATTTTTTCGCAGTTTTATGCACATCTCCAAATAAGTTTACAGTAATTGACCCTGAGGGAATTATAGCTCCTCAAAGTTGCATAGATATTGTTGTGCGATATACACAACCTTCCATTACCCACTGCAACACGACAGAAAAGTTTAGGATAACTATGTTTGACAGAAATACCCAGCAGGTAAAAAAGTGACTTCTACTGATTTGATATTAGATATTTTTAAGTGTAATAGATAAAAACAATAACAATTTTTTCAGGCTCTAGGTAAAAGAGATGTTCCAACTAAGTTAATAGAGGGGGAACCTTCGAATACAAACCCAGAAAGTCTTGGAGACAATTTTCATCCATTAGCAACGAAAGCAGCACCTATAAGGCCTTCAGAAGAACATTCACGAGTTATATGTAATCATCCCTTACATCACCGGTATTAAATTTATTTACATTTGACCAAATATATTATAAATGTTTAAATTAGAATATTGTTTAAAAACAACTTCATGTCCCTTTTTTAAATTTATTCCTCATAAATATTTGTTATGCAGATTGTAAAATTTTTTCAATAAAATAAAACTAAACCTGTCTGGTGACATTTATGAACCTTTTAATTTTAAACTCAATAGACAAAAATATACATAACTTAAATGGGTTTCCCTATTTTGGTTACAGAGAACAACAACCTATCAATGTTGTAGCTGTTGCAGTAAGTATATGTTGTATAGCTGCTTTACTCTTGCCCACACAGCCAGAGCAGGTTGTGAAATCACAATGGCCAGAGTGGCTACACATAGGATCAAATCTTAAATTAGTATTTGCCTTTGTGCTTGGTTTGGTGAGTATGTTAGTTTTAAGACCATAGACTAAACTTCATTATTGTACACTTTGATGTAAAGAAATTAAATATTAGATGTCTTTGTAAATAAGACATTATGAATATTTTATGTTCCCAATTATATGTGTATTTTGTGTATGTTTTATTTAAATTTGAAGTAATCTGGTGCATATGTCGAAAAGTGTCTACGATAGTGCTGTGCTGTATCAGATATTTAATTTTTCGATTTTAAAATTTGCATTTATTTCTGTTAAAAATAATGTGTATATTCATATATTGCTTGAATATTCCGTGTCAAAATAGTTTGTATGTTACTGCTTATAATAAATAAAATATGTGAATATTGCTTCACATATATTCACAGTAACATAAAATTTTAGTAGTATATATTTGAATTTGTGTCATATGATATCAATTTATAACAATAATTATAAATATGTATCTCTTGTATATATTTTACCTCCATAAGAGTTGCCTAATTTATTTTTTACAAAATTCAATTTATTTTTTATTTTAATTATTTTCTTAGTGTTGATTCCATAAAATGTTTTTAATATTTATATTAATTTTGAAATATCTATTCTACTTAATTAATATTGTGCTTAACTATGTTTTAATTCAATATTGTTCTCAATCAAACTTGAGTTTGACAAGAGAAGCGAAACACTAAAGGTGCAAAGTATTTATATATCAGATAAAAGTATTAATTAAACATTTTCTTAAGTAGTTTTAAAAAAGTATTTAATTATACAGTTATCTGTAATTCATTCATTAAACTCAAGAAAGTTTATATGAATATACATATATTGTATGTATATAGGTGATGATATACACATTGCCTTGCTAAATCCAGTATATTGTCAGATTTGTAAGTTTAGTTTATGAAATTAAAAGAGTAAGGCTGCCATTAGCAGCTCACAAACATTAGACATTTATTTATTTTATGCCTAATAGGATTTTTTGTATATATAATTAAAAAATGGCAGTCATTGATGGCAGCCCTAGTGTGTAAAAAGTCCACAAAGGGAATATTTTAATTAAATATATGTGAAGTTTTTTAAGCAGCTAATTTTAATAATTGTAAATCAATTTGTATTGTCAAACTTAATTTAATAGTAACACATCATGACACTTCAATAATTAAATTGGTTGTAGGTATATCTTAATTAAAATAACTCGGTGTTGTATATTTATTTATTTTTGGTTCATGGGACCATTTTCAATGAAATTGAATTCAAGCCAAATAAATCAACCATCGTTATTGACAAGTTTTTTTTTAAATACCTTTAAACCTATATTTCTTTCTGAAGAGTGTTTATACAATTGCCACTTGTAAATTTTTGATTTTTAAGCTTGTACGTACGATAGTTTAGTCAGATCCAAAAGTCTGATCTGAGAGATTACGTAAAGCATATCCAGTGTATGTGCGAGTGTAACACGCGACGACGAGCGATACGTCCTGCCTTTGACGTCTGCGTGGAATGCCATTTGTCAATCTTACTCAAAAATAATATATACTTACTACAGAAGGTAATCCCTTTTTTGGAGTGTTTACAGAAATAACATATATTTAACTCATTTGTATGGATAAAGAATCGTTCAATCACACTGAATTCTGAACGCTGCACATGCATGTTTAACAAATATTTTTTCAACTATCAACAATGTGTGTATAAGATTTTTTACAAAAATCTCCAAGTCTGGTATATTTATATTTATTATTCTTAATGTAAGATATTATTAAGAAGTAGTATTTTTTTTATACAAAAATAACTAAAAATATTTACTGTATAAATCATGACCGCGTGGAATGGTGGAAAGAATACTAGCAGCATTCCTCCGATGATTTTTCATTTTATATTATTTAGTTAAGGAACCCATTAAAAGTTGTTTTTTTAAATTCTAGTACATATTAGCTAAGAAATATCAAATTAAAATTTAAATAGCGCGCGAAAACGCTGCTTTGACAATATGGCGCTGCAATGGGGTCGGTGACGTCACTTGCCTGTATTGTAATCTGTGGCACATATAATCCACATACAGTAAGCAAACAAGGTTAACAAGCAGGTGACGTCATCATAAGCCCGACCAATCAGGAGCGTTTTGTGTCACGTGACAAACGTTTAAAAAATTGCATTTTTATTCAGGGATTTTTGAATAAATTAATTATTATTTTCAACTTTTGTTAATAAATAACTATTTTTAAACTTATAATATATACTGATTCCAATAATCGTCACTTTATTTTTCGCATTGTAAAAAAAATAAATCAGCCATTATAAAAAATATATATATTAAATAATGTGATAAGTTGCATAGTTTAAATCTTTCTTTTTTTATTACAAATAAAACAAATAAGATATACTTCAGCTTTTTATTCGGTGTAATCTAGCGAGTTTCTAATAGGATTACAATTGTCTACACAATTATTGAGCAAGTGATAAACAAGCAACTTGATTTTATCTCAGGAATTAAATCGAATTCATTATTGATTGACATTCGAATCATATCTAAACCTAATTTTGCTAGGAACAATCAAAGTCTATGTATTCTAACTTTTTATATTAACGTGTAAGATATGTAGTAATTACCTATTTTTCAAGTGTAAAGAACAATTACCATTAACATGTAACATTATATTAATTAAAGCATCTAGATTGCTAATTTGAGACGGTTACATTTTGAATACCTTATACTATGATATAAAATGAATACTTATGAAATAAAATTATGAAAATAAATTCTAAACTAGATAAATTAGGACAGCAAAATTTATTCTTATAGAAACTAAACATATTTCAATTAACAGAAACTACCTATTTTTCATTATTACAAATAGATAACAATTTTTGTGATGTATATTTTCAACTTCTTTAATTATAATATACATTAATATCTTACTACTAAGTAAAACTAACTATTATTTAAAGTAATTCAGCATTTTAAATTCTTTGTCATAATATAACAGCCAAAAATTTTGAACTTCATATTTTAAAACTCAAAAATAAGCTAATTTAATTATTTTACCATACTTTTCGAAGGCAAGGACTTTTTTGAGATCAAACTATACTATATTCCAACAGCAGAAGGATTATAGATAAGCAAATCTAAGATTTACATATTCCATACAATACCAATAGCTCTGTAATATTATGCACTACAGACATAACAATGTTTCTGATTTTAAAACTTCTAATTCGAACTTCAACTGATGACATTCAAAATACAATATTTTCACGAATTCATAATAAATAACACGGTTTATTTTAACCTTAAGAGCGCTTATTCCAATTGCCGTCCGTTTGTAATTTTTTAGTTTGGGTGCATATAACTATAAGCGTATACGTGTAGAAGCGAACTACTATAGTCAAGCCAATCGATATACAGCTTCGTGATGCTATTAGATTTTTTATTCCCTATATATTTTATGGTTTGATTTTCAATTGTATAGAAAATAAAATGCCATACGAATCATAATACATGACTAATATCATAACACAAACTAATATACTGGATATAGACATAGTTAATACATAAAAAATAGAAAATTTGAGTAAAATATTAAAATCGATTGCCACTCATAGTAACACTTAACTTGGGTATGTTAAGCAAATTTTATAAAAAAAAATTATACCTAACCTTAGAGGGCACTGGTAGACTAATTATAAATGGTAACTAATTTACGAGTTCATAAATAAATACAATAAATTAAAGACACTAAGGTTTTTTTTAAATTTAATGTGGAGGGTAATTTTAATTACCTAATAAATGAATCGTACCTGGTTCTGAAAAACCAATAAATACAATTAAATTGAGATTTTTTGAAGTCGGTTGACATGTATTGTCATCAGAAAAATACTTATTTTTTTAGTTGAATAACTTTATATAAGTTAAAATAAATACTTTAGATCAAGGAATCTTAGCCGAGCTATACCTGTAACGAGAGGCAGTTTACTTATAGCTATGTGTATGTGAGTGTGGCATGTGACTTAATAAACTTTATAATTGCGTTTTATTATTGTGCATTTAGCTTGGTTTTTATTTATTTTTTTCTCAAAAATACTACAGTAATCAAAAAAAAATTATCAATACATTCTAAAGAAGATAATCTGCTTGTTTATGTAGTGTTTACAGAAATACCTTACAATTCACCTTTAAAAACAAAACAGCATTAAATTTACACTGAAATATAGAAATACTCTTAACGAATGATGTCGAGGTCAAAGTTGTGCTTTATCTTTAATCCTCCTGCCATTGGAAATGATTATACATTAAAATGTCATAATATAGACTTCATTCATTAAGTGCCTTGTTTATAAAATATTATATACAAGAAGATATGTTACAAATCAACCATGATATGAGTAAACAATGGGTGAAGAACAGTTGCCACTTCTATGTATTTCAAAGAATTCAGTCCATCAGTGACCATGCTTTCTTTGGTGTGATAAAATAGATTGTTCCTCTTTTTTCTATGAAATAATAAAATAAATTGTTATAGATTGACATAAGTTTATTAAGTAATATAAAGGAAATGAACTCACTCTATTTCTTGTTTCTGGTGTGAAGACATGTAGTAGCGACTAGTAGCTGGTTCAAAACGAGTCAGTTTTAGATTATGAGTCTCAAGTCTAGAATACAGATCATCATCTTCTCCTTTCCAACCAAAATACACATTACTCATTCCATTTACTTCCTTAAACTGTTTAGAAGCTATTGATATAGCACCTCCGAAAAGATTGAGATATGGCAATACAAACCTGGAGTATCAATAAAAATAATTAAAAACATAGAATTATGAAGAACTATCACTAAGAAAGGTTGGTTATTATAATGGTTTATAGTAGGTAATTTATTAGGATAGCATAGTAATATAGATGACAAGGCACCTAAATTTATTGATGCTAGAAGACATATGCCTAGGAAGTTTAGTACAGGCATACAAATTTGCAGGTTTTAAAGGCAACAAGTCCACATCATGTAAGACTAAGCAAGGATATCCTGCCTGCATAGCAGCCACAGCACCAATGTTCATTAGCTTGGCTCTGTTGAAAGGCCGAGAGTCAACTTGCTCCACCACATAGATTCGATAATGGATGTGTTGTCTTCGGAGGAACATATGCATATACACCAGAAATCCTCGTAGCTGCTCAGCTTTCTCCCTGTGCCCAAAATATCATGCTTACTATAATGTAGCTATTTTTATTAATTATTGATTTTATTATACCTGTAGGGAACAACAATTGCCGTACTAAATTTTGGTCTGCAGTCGAAGGGTGCATATTCACCACCTTCTTTGATTCTATGACCCTCAACTAAATCCTCTTCAATAATACTTATTGGTAATGTAGTGTCATCGTAAATAACTTTATAATAATCACAATCTGATATAGCTGTACTTGAAAAGTTTAGTGCCGTTTCTTGTAGTAAATTGTTCAATATATTTTTTTTCGCTATAAATTCATAAGTCCCTCTAGCATTTCTATCGGGGTGAAGAAGTATAATCAATGTTATTACAAAAATACCGCAGTACAAAACTTTTTTTTTAAATACATAATGACGCATGACCCTAAGAGGATAATTTAATGTTGGCACTAATTATAATACATAGCTACTTTAAAACACATATTCCTGTAATTCGAATAGTCTGAACTATTTAAATTATAATTAAGCCTTTAAAAGCGATTGCAGTGTTATACACATAATCGCTCTAACAATATGTACAAAAGTCAAAAGTCGATGTCATTTGTCATGCACAAATCATATTTTTTTTTCGTTTATAACTTATACATTGATTCTAAAGATAAGTTGGATATCATATTAAAAAAACAAGTAATTGATTTCCATGTATAGAAATGCATACTAAACAATTTACTTAATATCTAAGGAAAAAACCTATATAATAAAATATTTGATGTATGTGTATGCATGATTTAAGTTTGGTACGTACTTTACATTTTCTGTTTTAAATTGTTTTATTATAATCCTTATTTTTTACTGAATGCCATCGATAACGAATATAGGTATTCCTAATTGTTAACTATATTCTATAATTTCGTTATAAATAAATGGCAGTTGATATGAATGGTTTGGTAGGTATTTTGAAATCTACCGTTTATTTAAAGAAAAGTATTTAGTCAAACAATATTTATTCGATACATGCATAAATGCTTAAAATATATTGACATGGTAATGTGGCGAAGTTGCTTATTCGAACTGGCGGTAAACGAAAAGTAGAAAAAAAATCGTGATGACAACTTTTGAAGTAAAAGAAACTAGTTTAGATACAGGACAAGAAAACGAACAAATAACTAGCAACTCCATTGAAGAAATTCGTAAATGTAACACACAAAATTATATCGACACTTCTTGGGAACAAAGTTATGGTTCATTTCAAGAGTCGAAATGCAGTAAACGTGATAGGACTCCACCTTTTATGAGTATAATGATTGACGCAGAAACTGTTGATAGCAGAATAAATAGTTCTACACAAACAGAATTCGCAGGTCCAACGCAAGGCAGTATTATTGACGAAAATTTATCGCTTACTAAATACTTTAATTTCGAAGATTTATCATCCAATGAAAATGACGAAAGATCTTCAAGTAAGCGATTCAGACACGATTCTTTAGAAGATAATAAAGAAATACGACCATGGAAAAAGACAAAGTGTACAGAATCAAATACATCGAGTTCAACTGACTTAAATGAGGAGAGATCGCTACAAGGGTCTCTAGCAAATGAATTAGGTTCTGAATCAGAATTATCATTTAAATCAATTAATAGTAATTATTCTTATAAGA
Source organism: Vanessa tameamea (assembly GCF_037043105.1). Lineage (NCBI taxonomy): Eukaryota > Metazoa > Arthropoda > Insecta > Lepidoptera > Nymphalidae > Vanessa > Vanessa tameamea. The sequence continues at coordinate 5,468,640 of NC_087323.1, forward strand.
CTCGTAAAAGAAGGAGAAAATCGGATTCTAATCTATTTCGAAGTGTTTTTCAAAGATCTGAAAAGAGTAACTACTTCAATAAATACAGTTACTCCGAAAGGAAATCGCCAGGTAAGAAAAAATATCAAATTATGTACCACATAGTTGTTTTAATTTTCACAGACGTAGAACCATTTAATTGAATGTTCGAAATATTATAAAATAATTTTAATGAATATAGTAATTAAAAAATACATACTATTTGTATGTACTTTATGTAAAATATTTTATATCTGGTTCGTTAGTTAGTTAATGTACACTTATATGTTTACTTATTACATTTAGACAGACTTGCAAATGGACCTCAGGGTCGTGGTTACGAACAATGGGGTGGGCGACACTAACATTAAGAAATATTAAACTTTCCTTACATTGCCAAAGAGCCACTAAACTTGGAAATTAAGATGTTATGTCTCTTGTTCCATTCATACTAGCTTACTCGGTAGAATATGTGTTGAGTCGGAAATAGGTACTTAGACGAACTTTCACAAAGCCTAAAAAATAATCTTATAATAAAATTAATTAAATATTAAAAAAACAATATAGGTAAATAAATAAAAATAAATCAGTAGAAGGTCAAGTGTATTGGAAGTCACATTATCACTTTGATAACTTACTTTTATTTATATTAAACCAGTCTTAGTGGGCGAATATATCATGACATCATCCATACGAGTTAAAACGTTAACGGTCGAGGAGTGAATTAGACTTGTTAATGTAGATACCAAGAGCAGACACTCGTAATTGTTGACTCTTATTAACATGAGTCTGAACGGGGATAACATTTTGGTAGATATGTTAGCCTTAGATGAAAATTACACGCCAATAATAGATGAAAATTTGTGGTGTATGTTGTCAGGAGGTACACCGAGAAATGATAAGGTACACCGGCGCAACAAACGTACGAAGTTATCAAAGCTGATGGACCTTTGTACATGGATTGGCAGGAAGGTATTCAGTATGTTTATTATTTTTGTTTATCTATATTGAAAAAATAATCAAATCGTGTATGGTGTGGTGACATCATAAATCAATAAATAAAGCTGAATTTAGTTGCTATAGATATATTTTTTAGAGGTAATTATTTAAGAATAAAATTTTAAGCTTATGATTTTATAATGCCTAGTTAGTTTAAAAGCTTTGTTTATGGTTTAATACTTAGAAAAATAATTTTAAAATAGTGAATCAGTAGGCAAATACAGATTTTTTTGTTAGATATTTGTTTATTTTTTCAAAATTTACCAAAAATCACTTGATATTGTTAATTTTCTGTTAACAACTTAGGGTTACTTACCTTGTTTATGGACCGTGATGAATAGGAATGGTTCGTATCGTAATATATTAAGATTGTAAACAGTGAATCTTGAAAGCAAACTAATGTGACGTGAAGCAAACTGTATATAGGAGTTGCAATTAACAACAAAAACACGTCGAATTTAAATGTTTACAGTGTACATGTACTTTATTAAAAGTAAATTGTTATGATATAAATTAGACTTTTGTATTCAGGGTTTCCAGTCTCTCACTGGGTTGTATGCAGATATCCTCAGAGAACCAATAAGTCACGATGAAAACAAAGAAAATATCTACGCGGAGGAGTTAAAACGACTCAGAAGATTCATCGACGAAGTCGATCAAAAGCATACTCGTATGTCGCGAGAAAATGAAAGTCTTCAGGAAGAAATGAAAAAAATGGCGGTTAAAATTGCTGAACTAGAGGATAAAATTAGGTACATAGTTTTAGGATACTTTTATTTACAAAAGAGTGCATTGTGTGCCTATATGTTTGAAAATGAACGTAACTGAATCTTGCAATACAATTTTTTCCACGTCTGCAATGAATGATATAGGTAAAGACAAATTTAATATAATACCAAAAGAATAAATGTTTATTTCTTTTTAAAACATATTTAAGAACTCTGTATTTACTTATTAATAAGGTATATCGCAGTTATTAATTAAATTATCCATTAATTAACAGCTTAGCAATTTTACTAAACGGCGATGTTTATCCAGCGGCCTGAATGACATCAGTTAATAAATCTTCCGTTCATAAAATAGGATAATAGGCTATTTGACAATGTGAAAAATAAAGTGTCAATTATTGTAATCAGTATATATTATGAGTTTAAAAATGGTTATTTATTAACGAAAGTTGGAAATAATAATTAATTTATTCAAAAATTCATAAATAAAAATGATTTTTTTTAAACGTTTGTCACGTGACACAAAACGCTCCTGATTGGTCGGGCTTATGATGACGTCACTTGCTTGTTAACCTCGTTTGCCTACTGTATGTGGATTAAATGTGCCACAGGTTACAATACAGGTAAGTGACATATTGTCAAAGCAGCGTTTTCGCGCGCTATTTGAATATGGAATTTTTAATTTGATATTTTTCAGCAAATATGTACTAGAATTAAAAAAAAACAACTTTTGCTGGGTTCCTTAACCTCTACTAAATAATATAAAATGGATTTTAAAAACTAGTCAAATAGCCTATTAGCTTAGACTTAAAAAAAAAACAGATTGATATTCAATACAATTTTATAAATTAACTTTTCAGCATATTTTTAGTAGTGTCTAAAGGAAATTATCCTATTTTATGATTGGTTGAATGTCATACAATTAATATTATTAAAGGATAAATTCTAAAACTAACTAATTCGAAACTATATTATCTGAAAGGTAAAACTCGTCGTCCGGCGTTAAATCATGAAAGTTAAATCTTATTAACAGTTATAGACCCACCTCGGCTACGCACAGGTACAATTAATGAATAAAGAAATATCTTAGAAATTGATCATTAGTTGCAGAGATTAGAGACAAACAAACATATTTTACCTCGTTATAATATTCGTATACATTTTATACTGATTTTTTTTCGACTGTTTTATTGATTTGAAATATATTTTTCCTTTTACTCTTGCAGTAGGCAGCAAAATGCACAGAACAATCAATCATCTTTAAAACCACTATCATGCCCTCCACCACCGCCACCTCCACCCCCTCCGCCGCCACCACCGCCACCGCCACCGCCTCCAACATCATCAAACAGATTGCCCATGCGTTCTCACACAATTCCAAGATGCGGTTCAGCGCCACCGAGGATAGCGGGACCACGTCTTACTATTACTCCGCAAGACATCGCTAATGTAAAACTGAGAAAAGCTAAGGTACTAAAAAATCAAAAAAATAAATAAGATTATCTGGTTTAATAAGTAAACCATTAACAAAAACGTTTTCCGATATTAATTCGATAAAGGTACCTATTAGGTAATTGCTTTTAAGACTAGACAACTGCTTAAGACTTGGAGGATATTATACAAACGTAGGTTCAATCCCGTAGTCTGATGGGATTGCAACGATTGGAGAAAGATATAGCGCCAGACAAACAGATTTCCTTTTTTTTTAAAACAGAGAAAAGTTATTCCAGGTCTGATAATATGAATTACTCATAAGTCTGCCGTTTGTCCAATGTGGATAATTATATGATTCGCTAGATTTTTTTTTAATGACAGACGACAGGTAGGCAGACGATCAAATGGGCCAAGTGGTCCTCGTCGAACATAGACAATGGCGTCGTAAGAAATATTAACCATTCCTTACATGGCCAATATGCCACCAACCTTGGAAACTAAGATGTGATGTCCCTTGTGCCTGTAGTTACACTGGCTCACTCACCTTTCAAACCGGAACACAACACTACTGGGTACTGCAGTTTGGCGGTAGAATATCTGATAACTTATCCAGACGTTCTGGCACAGTCTTACCACCAAGTGAAGATAGGCATTATTATGAATATAAAATTTAATAAGGTAATTGAATTCAATGTTTATTTTAACAGGACAATCCTGTTCGATCTAAGCCAGTAAAAGAAGTTCAACAGCCACTGGTAACGCAACATTTACTAGAGGCCACGAGGGCGAGGCTTGGTCGTAACCGACCTGTTGCTGCCTCCACACCAAAGCAGCAGCTATCTGATTTAGAAAAGTAAGGAACTTTATGGTTAAAGTATGTTTTTTTTGTTATTATTGTAGCTATAGTGAAATTAAAATAAGTTTTTAATATGCTGACTGTCTGTTTCTTTTCCCCTATTTTAGTATAACAGTATCTACTATCAAACTTTTTAATTTTCTTGTCAGATTTTCTTTTATGACAAATAGGAAACTTTGAATCACCTGATGATACGTTTGTTCTGAGTTCAATGCTCATAGCTTACTATTGCACATTGCCTTTGTTTACATTATTTCGTTATGTTGTCCTTTCCAAATATCCTTTTAAAATAAATATTAAATATTATAAATATACATTTTATATAAAGTTACATTTAAATTTAATTTTGCAGATGCTTATTACAAGAGACATCAGTTACGTCGCTGTACAGACGGAGAGTAACACGGGGAACATTTCGTAGCACGGAGGAGTTACGCGTGCGGCCGTACCCCGCTTCGCGATGTACTCGTTCGCCGTGCTCCCCGCGCTCACCTCGTTCCAATTCACTATCGCGTGTAACCCCTACGTCTCCACTTAAATTTCCACTATTATGTCCAAACAAAGAATGACAATCTGTGCGTGCATACGTGTTCATTATAGTAATGTGATTGAATCTCGTAATATTAATTATTATTTGTGATTTTGGAAAATGACAACATTTTTATCAGATTCATTATGTTATGCTTGTCTTTGGACGATGATCTTTTTCAGTACAGCATAGTAATTACTAAATAAGGTAGCACATCATATTTATCTGAAATTAGAAAATATTTTATTAAAAATATTGTTACTGTTAATGACATGGATAATAACGCTGACTGTACTGAATTTTTGTTTGAAATTAAGGACATTTCTGTTATTTAAAAAATTACATTGACTGTAATAATAACTACTGTATGAATACAATTTTCTTCTATTTTATAATAAATATATCCATCTAAAGATCAATTTAAAATATAGTTTTTAATGAAAAGAACGAAATTTATACAAACAAACAGATACTTATCGTATCAACAAGATTTATAATACATTTTTTTTTATAAAATTATATGTCTATTTATTAAAATATTTATTGTACGCCGTACATAATTATCTAATATGATTGAGTTGCATAAATAAACTACGATTATGTAAAATATATTTGTTGAGTTCTTATTAATAATTTCTACCTAGTACTCTGTTTGTATTCAATTTTGTATAGTCTCTGTTTTAACACAATAGAGTAGCGGAAGGAAAGTGTTGATTTAAAATACCATAAGACAAAAAATTTACAATTTTGTCTTTTGAAGTAATTTCCTTACCCTGGTCGTTAATTAAATACTGTTCTTGTTATCAAAATGCGTCTGTGCAAGTAATTATTATTGTTCAATTTTATATATACCTAAGATGGTTTATTATATAAAAAGCTCGATCACGCCGAGATTTGCCGTACGCAGCCTGAGCCTATTAATAGTAAACAGAGCCGTCTCAAGGCCGTCGCAGGGGCCCCTGGGGACCTTTTGGTAAATATTTATTTATTTACTATAATAAAATGCTTATGGCCCGGCCTTAAGTATAGTTTCAAATAAACGATGCGGTAATTTTCGTATATTCATAGGAATCTGATTGGATTGGTACATTCTTAATATAGCTATTTTATAGCCTTTTTTGATCAATATGTTAGTTATTTCTTACAAATATATCACTTTCGAAAATATACATAGCAGTCAACGAGAGAACAAACGTGTGAAAGAAGTCGTTGGTTCATCGGGGCCCTCTCAGGATGAGGGCCCTGGGCACGTGCCCCATGTGCCCTATGGTAAAGACGTTAATGATAGTGCAGATAGCCGATTATTCTTAAAGATATATGTTTACATTAAAAAATTGTCTACTGGATCTGTAGTAAGATCTTCCTTTCTGTTTCTGCTTAATATTGCATTGTTTGCTGATGATGCTCATGTTATTCATCACTTTTTAACGTTAACAAAAACCAAGCTATTTAATATGCCATTATTCCGCAGCATATACAGATATTTGTTTTAAGTTTAACTTATGATTATACTGTTCAACTCGAAGCGATCATGATTAGAATTTCCTATAATTGGGTTTAAGTCTAGAATATATTTATAGTTCGGTAAAATTTTATAACTTATAAATTTAATCTCTTTTTTTTATTAAGTTAATGACTTTCTAAACATATTTCTATGATTCTCAATTCGCATTCGTTTAAATCAAAATATGAAAAAAATATTGTATCAATTTTGATGATAACAATAGTGACACAACATTTTGTTTTTTTATTTTTTTATTTATCATTTACCGATAACCGACTTGATATTGACCTATATAGTAAGAAATATATTTAAATTTTATTAAATATTATCTTTATAATATTTATATGTTACTCAATGTTTTAATACTGAGTAACATATAATAATTATTAATATTATTTTAATAAATAACTAATTATATTGTACATATTTATAATATTGTTCTGATACATAGCTATAGTTTGTTACGTATTATTTCTACTCAACAACCAAACAATCCCTTTTGACATTTGGCAGAATGTTTTGCGCCCACTAGCGCAAACGCAAATGTACAAAAGAAAAAAGGATAAAATGAGCTAATTTTTATGTACTAGTTTTAGTTTTTTATGAAATAATCATTAATCAATATATTACATTTTTAAAGAAGATATATGAATAATGGATGCTATCTAATTTATTTCGATTACTATGTTAGACAACTAATGTAACATTTCTATAGTTTTATGTATTCAAAGCCGGTATTTACAAGTTTTACTGATTAGTTTCTCACCAGTTTCTTTCTGTAACCAGTTTGTAAAATGGATTTTAGTTCTTTAAACCCGATCACATCCAATGCGCTTAATCTTGCTGCAAGAAATAATGATGTAAAAGCGGTCGAAAGATTACTTAAAAAAATTAACCCGAACTGCATCGACAATCGAGGCTGGACGTGTCTTCATGAAGCTGCAGCAAATGACAGTTATCAAAGTCTACAGTTAATTTTAAAACACAAGTATATTAGACCTTTAGTAGAAACTCACGAAGGCCATACCGCGCTCTATCTAGCATGTCGGTACAAGAGTTCCATCCAGACGATAAAAGCCATCCTGGAAAGTGTGCCTGACATAGCTAACTACGGAAGTACTGAAGATGTTACGCCTCTGCATATTTCAAGTGCCCAAGGTAGGGTGGAAGTGATACAGCTGTTATTAGATTATGGAGCTATAATTGATGTTCAAGATTTTGATGGAGATACTCCTTTGCATGATGCTGCACTTGGCCAACAATATGATGCTGTGGCTGCATTGTTACATGCAGGAGCTGATCCAGAAATTAAAAATGAGGCTAATTATGTGCCATTTCATCTAGCATGCTACAAAGGATGTTTTGAAACTGTAAAAAATTTATATTCATTTATTAATGATGTTAATGAAGTCACAATGAATGGTGATAGCCCCCTCATTTTAGCGACACAAGGTTGTAATGATGAAATTGTTAAATTTCTGTTACAAAGAGGTGCAGATCCCCATATAAAAAATAAATATGGAGACCTAGCATTAACAATGGCTTTGAATATGGGACATAGTTCAAGTTTTAAAATATTACTCACGGTCACAGATCTAAAGAAAATTGATCAAAATATAATATTATATGCTTGCAAGCCCCATTATTTCAAATTAGAAATACTCGAAAGTCTTTTGACACATGATATAGGACCAGATTTTTTTGATTTTTATGAACAGTTTCATGTCACACTAGAACAAATTGGTGAATTTCAGCCTTCATATATTACAAATGCACCCATAAATTCATATTTGAACATTTGCGAATATATTTATCAGCAGTCTCAGGATAAGTTTCAACAGTTCTTTTATTTGTTTCTGATGCGTGGTCTTATGGTTGATGCTTTGGATATCAATGAGTGTCCACCTCTTGTATACGTACATTATTGTATGCACACTGCGTGCTTTATAGATGTAAGTTAAATTAACTTTTCTAAATACTCTTTAACAAATAAAACATAAATTACTTATAAACCTAATTAATAAATTTCAGGTATTTCAAATACTTAGGGAACACGGCTGCAATGTCGATTACTGTAGCTCCATGTCCAACATTAGTACAAAGAGATTTATACCGGATGCTTTTCTTGCATCTCTCACAAGTGACCCTGCTACATCTGTTGTTATGTTGCCGTATAGCTTGCACTGTGATCCTGAATATTTGTTACAGTTTGCCTGTAAATATGGATTGTTAGGCAGAATACCACAGCAAGTAAGTTGGTTATTGAATTACTACTAATACATATATGTATATTAACCCATAACAAGTGTTTACTCAATGGTTGAAATTCAAACATAATCATTTAAGGAAATCTGAAAATTTGAGGAAAACATGTATGAATGTGCATGTTTTGGATATTTTTTTAATTGATAACACAAGAGTTCATCAATAGCTACCAAATTTAGAAATAGCAAGTCAGTTGTCATTTTAGGAAAATATGATGGAACTCTAGAAAAAGTTGATTATGAGTACTTGAGGCAAAGTTGTTATTCTTTAATAAAATGTCAACTTTGAACAAGTTTGAAAATAAGTATTAAGAAATTTAGAGCAAATGATAATTTAAAGATAATAATTTTGTTTTTTCTTTTATATATTGCTTAATTTTGTATTTTATATGTTTTTGTAACTTTTAGGTACAAGATCAATTAATAGCAATGATTGATGAAAATTTGGAGGGTATCAATGCAGAAGCACTCTCTTACTCAACTTTACCATTAAAGCATTTGTGTCGGCAAAAAATTAGGTCACTTATAAGAAACACAAATGGTAATTTATTTAGTACAAATCAATTTCTTAATACTCTTCACAGAATAGAAATACCTCGATGTTTAAAAGAATATATACGTTTCCTTTAAGACATTTTGTTACTTAATATTTGTTTAAGTTTGTTAATTGTTTCTAAGGCTTTCTAAATACTTCTGATATAGAAGGGTGATATTAGGGTGATTCTTGTGCTTGTGATATTAGAAGGTATGTTATGGAATCGGAAATTGTAAACTTAAATGTAAATATTAAAATAAAACTGTTTATTCCAAATTAAATATTATATATTTCACATAATATATTATATCATATTTCACTTATATGTTAAGTATGGATTTTAAATTACATAATATATAATACAGTCTCAAAAATTTTGTACATTTACTATCATTAAAAATATTTTTTCCATACATATATAATGCTTTGTTGATTATGTATAAGAGTAATTGTTTATTTATTTGAAGTTTGCACCATTTGCCATAAAATCTTCAATTTCTTCGACACTGAAAAAAATTATATGCAGTATTTTATTATTCGAAAAACTAAACTTCTTTAAACAAGTATATATTGCATTTTACACAAAGATTAAAACAAATATATTAATAAATCAAACCTGATATACAACCACAGTATTTTAATTATTAATATATATCTAGACACTAGTATTTTATATTGTGCTTTCCAATAACTTAGAGTGATACAAGCTACCAATGAGTGTTCAAATAAGAACTACATTAGTACATTGCATTTTATTGTGAATTCTAGGTGTGTCATTGTTATGGCTAAAACAATAAAATGAAGCGTAGTCATAATATTTGTTATAATTTTTTTTTTTACTTTATTATACCTAAAATTGAAACCTATGAGTTGATTTATTTGTTTACAATCATACATACTTATCTCTAGTTTCTGAAACACTGATCAAAGTCAGATTTACTAATCTTTAATAACAACTTTTTGTCACCTATGGTATCATCAGCTGGCATCAATCAACGACATTTCAAATTAAAGGCTACTTTACTATAATAGCACTGCTATATTATGCGCTACAAACTGTTTTTATTCAATATATCTTATTTATATTTGTTAAATATATATTTCAATAATTTTTTGTATTTACCTTTCAATAGAATCTGCAAATTTAGTTAATCTGACTTGCATTAGTGTCAGAAATATGATGTAAATAATATATCTACAATGTAACTTACGTTCTTGGTACGAAAGTTAAATTTTCAACTCCATTTTCTGTAATGAGTACATCATCCTCGATGCGAACTCCTCCAAACCCTCTGAATTGATTAACTCTATCCCAATTGAAGAATTGCGATTGCTGCGGGTTCTTCTGAGCTCCGTCCAAAAGCTATAATGAGGTACAATAAAGGTTTTTGCTCAATTTAAACAATATTTTAATTTTATATTGGGATGATAATTAGGATACTAGGACTTATTACCTTAATTGAGCCTCCGTTTAAACGGTAGTACACCACCACCAGGTATGGTAGGTGGTATCCATCCATTATAGTTATCTACCACCAAATAGCAATGTATTGTGTTGCCGTGTGGTAATTAAGGGCTCAAAGGTCATATTAAGTTATGACGTGTCAACAACAGAATCCAAGATGTTATGACTCATAAAATCTTAGATGCTATTACTAACAGTTTTAAGGATTCGTTTTATTTCTTACAATTTCAGTTTCTGGATGACAAAGTTTATTCAAGTTAACATAATGTGGCCATTTCCATGTCTGTTTTACTTAAATAAAAATACAATTACTCTCGCTATGAAGTAGCAACCAGGCTCTATGGTGAGGACCATGCCTGCTTGCAAAGCGCGAGCTGTCCGCAGTCTAGCGAGCGGGCCTCGCTCTCTGGGCGGGCAGTGCGGCAGGTATCCCCCCACGTCGTGCACGTCCAGGCCCAGCAGGTGACCGAGACCGTGTGGCTGGAGGATACCGTTAACGCCGTGCTAAAACAAAATATTAAAATCCTAAAGATATTTAGCAATGTTTACTAAATGGAGGATTTGTAGTATTATAATATTGGTGCGATCTAAGTTGACCAAAATTTAAACAAAGTTTAGATTCGAATAGGTTGCCCTTTTACAATTCATAATTAAATAAATAGTTTGGCATAGTTAACAACATTTATTTTAAAGTTTACAAATCGCTTCTTTCTCTTCTTCGATCATCTTTCCACCTCTCACCTCAATCATCTTCTCCACATCTCCTTTGAGTAAGTTGCCTTCTTTCAAATGCTCCAACATTGCACGATTAGCTGTCAAATGCATATCAGTCCAAAGCACTCCCGGCTTCGCTTCCCTATAATTATGATTATCAAATGAATTACATTCGGTAATTATATTTTTTTTGTATACCAAAAGTTTCTCAGTTATCTGAAAATCCTTGAGATATATGGCACTGTATTTGTTTGTATGTACTAGGGCATGGTATTCGTTTCTATAATAACATTCAGGTTATTTTTAACTTAGCCTGTTAAAAGATGTAAATCACATGTCAAAATATGTACATATATATATTTTACTTAAAACAAAATTATATTATATATATTATAAAAAGGCGTGCACTTAGTATTTGTTGATTTTTAGGCAAACTATACAATATAAATTTAATTGTACTTTATTGACATACTCTGTAACTAAAATGGTGGAAAAGAGTAGGTAAATGCTGAGTTTTTTGCCGGTTTGACATTTCATTCATTGATTTTAACTAAAATAATTGAAGCGCTTTTTATATATTAAGCAATATATTTAAATATATATTCGTTTGAGTGTTGTTGTTGAATAAATTTAATAATACAATATCTAACCTGACGACTGCGTCTCGGGCTTTCAGTACAGCCTCGTAGATTAACTTCTGGTCGTCAGTGAACTTGCCGTTGGCGGGGAAGGAGCACGTGATGTCCGCGGCGTAGCCTGCGTAGTTGCCGCCCATGTCGAACAAACTAAAATTTAAAAATATATATTATATATTAATCTGGTGGGAAGCGATTCTGTACTAAAATTTATATTATTGTACATTCGTAGTAAAGTTTAACGTTATATTTAATAAGTTTTACATACCCTACATAGACATAGAACATACTATCTATTAAAAGACATTATTATATCATCATATCGCAGACAATAATGACTACTTCCTTGAACCGGTCAGACACTAGCGACGGCATTAGTGATGTGCTGCGGCCTCACCACATGTCGCCGTCGTGCACCATCTTGGCGTTGGGCGCGGCGGCGTGTCCGTAGTGCAGCGTGGCGCCGTTGTGTCCGGAGCCGCAGATGCAGGTGTACGACACGTGCCGGCAGCCGCCCACGCGGTAGCAGTGGTCCAGGAACACGGACTCGCACTGGTACTCGATGAGGCCGGGCCGCGTGAACAGCATCACCTGCCGGCGGAATGCACATGGTGTAGGTACTGCGCCCGCGTCAGCTACCCAGGCCTCTGGGTGAGATGTAGGTACTTATCACCCCTTATTTCTTGAGTATTCTACTAAATTCAATGAACGGCAGTTTTGATAATTTTGCAAATCTAGAATATTTTGTAATAAATACGGATGAGCCAATGTCGATACACTAGGCTCTGACACTTTAGATCTCGAGGTATAAGGGGCATCGATCGTGTTAATATTTTTTACAGTACCAGTGTCTTTCGGTGAACGTTACCACCTCGGTCACGGGTATCGCTCGTCTGCTTCCCTAACTTAATATAAATATTACATTTGTACCTGTTTATGTGCATCTGACGATATTTTGCAGACATATCTCATAACTTCAATCTCCTCCGGAGTCTTTATCACTCGTCTGAAACAATTATTTATTGCCTTTAATATTTATTTCTAAATGATCAAATAGAGAGGATAATTATAAATAAAATGTTAAATAATATTTTATTGTTATTATAGTATCACCACATTAAAAGTTTCTGGTCCGCCCCCGGGGGTCGTAGCGTGATATCATATTACATAGCCCATTCCAATCACAGCAGGAGTAAAGATAAATTGACATTGAATTGTTATAATATCTTTGGTCTCGACCAATCATGAGGAGTCTATGGTCTATTCCAAATACATAAGGAGTATAGCAAATAAACAAAATTGTCATTGAATTGACATTATATCATTGGTCGAGATTGTGTAATATTCTTACTTATGCATTCGTCTTGAATGTCGGCGAAGTTTGTCTACTCCTTCGATTGGAGTAGTGTATAATTTGTTTCAATGAATGGGCTTCCAAAATAAAAACAATCAAACTGGTAGATCTTCATAGTTTGTCCATACAAATATAATATTCAGCTAAAATATTAGAATAGATAAACATATTTTTAAATAAATATTAAAATTTGTACGACAATACCTAAGGACTACATTGATGTAATACCTAATGTATTAAAAATTATTTTCAATATTTGTATAAACATGTTTATCAATCTATTTCTTGAATAAATTCGAATTTACGACAAGTTAATCTTGATACATTAATTAAGTATTTTTACGATCACATTCTGATAACTTCTTGAATGACGTAATCAATTGATATGGATTGGAAACAATAACTAAATCAACAATAATGATATTAATGTGTATTTAGCTGATTATACTATAAATATGTAAAGAAATTGAAGTCATAAATATTATCTTATTAAGAATTCGCTCAACAGTCAGTATTTTACTACAATCATTAGTGAAAATTTCAGGACAACAAATGAATTTGCAATTTACGAACATATATTTTTTTCTAATCATATTTTTGTATTACGATAACAATGAAGTTTTTAATCAAAATTAGATCATCATCAAAATATATGAATGGAATATTGAGGCTGAGTTTGATTCCAATTTAAATATTGGACAACATCACATACATTACTCTGATCCCAATGTAAGTAGCTAAAGCACTTGTGTTATGGACATCAGAAGTAACGACGGTACCACAAATACCCAGACCCAAGACAACATAGAAAACTAATGAAGTTTTTCTACATCGACTCGGCCGGGAATCGAACCCGGGACCTCGGAGTGGCGTACCCATGAAAACCGGTGTACACACTACTCGACCACGGAGGTCGTCCAGAATTTACACAGTATAATCAGATTTTTGAATAATTTATTTTCTTATCTATAAATCGAACTTGTTGATTTTGCAACAATATTTGCTAGAAAGTATTATTTACAATTTTAAACAAACATAAACTCATAAATTTGTTATGATCGTCATAGCAATTTAAGCTTATTTAGTGTAGCACTTCTTCATAAATGTCATCATCAGATTTAGATCAATTAGTAAACTATAAATAGATAAATATAAACGACAAATATAAATTAGTATGTTATTGCTTCGCATATAAACATTGGGAAGTTAATTTGCCATATTTAAGAAACAGTAACCGATTTCAGCTATAATAGTAACGTATGTTAAATAATTTATGACCTTTATAAGATTATGTTTTATTCCAGAAAAATATTTTAAATTGATTACATTAGTGCATGGCAAGAATGCGAGTATAAAGGTTACTTTGCACAAACAATATTATAACAAATAACATGAAATAAATTATAATGTTGACATTATACTATTTTATGTCTAAGTGTGTTGTTATCTTTTTCTGATTTAATCAATTTAAAAAAAAGCACACTTACAGTTCAGCAATAATCGGAAATAGAATTTCATTGTCTACGTTGAATCTGAAAAAAAAAACAATTAATTAAACAACAAAATCTTTGCCTCAATTTAGTGAAATATTTAATTTAGAGTTTAAAAAAAAAAGAAGAGTTATGAAATCGAATAAGTATGTAAATAGACTTACTCATCAATACCCTCAAATACTGCTTCTTTAGCTGTTAAGCCACTGTCCGAATTGGGGCCACTCTGAAATGATAAACAAGTTGATCGATAATAATATTTCAATAGCAAAGGGTGGAAATATAAACAAACAAAAAGAGTGAACTTCTGACTCTGAAGTGAGAGAAAATCGAATTTCGTAGGTTGTATAAGAACCTCCTTAGAGTATTTTTAGCAAGACGCATTTTGAAAGTATTTTTCTCGAAATATTCTCTTAATTCTTAATAATATCATGCCATTTCATTTAATATGAAAGTCTTTAAATTTAAATGAAGAATGAATTGTATTTTTATATTCATCACTTACATGACAATATCAATAAAGTTCGTTATTTTACATTGCTTTAACAATCATAGGTATTTTAAATTTAATAAAAACTATCAAATCAATAAATATGATTATTCATATTATTATATTGTATTCAATATGATGAGCAGATATTAGAACTCCAAAAGGAAGGAGATTACCTCTGTATTTTTATGATTATTTTTATTTAGACATAAGGGACATCCCTTTTAAAAACATTTAATTAAAACTTAGATATACTTACAAGAGTGAGTAAGACATCAGGTTTTAGGGATTTTAGTACATCTGTAAGCTGAAAATAAAATTACAATATTATTTTAATAATGGTATACACAATTGAGACAAATTTTGATTTGTTTAACCTTCTATTTGGAAACTAATATGACACTTAAATAAAAATAACTGTGTCAATATTGATGAAACTTTTTATATCTAATAGCTTATGATTTAAACATAATCTATCTCGCTGTAGCTGTAGCAGTGTATATCGTAATGATAGGTGATAGATTGTCTCACTAGAATCAGCAACACTCTTTGTATAATTGTTGTCTATTATAACAATAATGATCATATAAAGTTACACATCCTGTACTGGAATAAGGGAACTTCTATCTGAGTCTCCAATGGACATGGAGTTAGGAATTATTAAGGATAAAATTAATAATAGGAACTCAAAATATCTTTAGATACATTGCTAGATTATTAAAATAGTAACTGGTTTGATTTTAAAAATATAAAATCTTCAAGCTTCTGTTTAATGTTAATTAAAAAAAATATATACTATCTTACGTGACTGGTAGCAAGATTGTTTCAATCAAGATTACAATATATAATCCGATGATAAATTCCATTTTATTATTATACATGAATAATATATACATTAAAATGATAATTCCTTCAACAATTTTCATAATTATTGAACCAAGAAAAAAATCATTCATAAGTTTCATATGGCTACAAGTTTATTAAAAAAAGGACAATTGCAGGTTATTAGTAAACTATTTCGAAGTAATGACATATCTTTTACTAGCTGGCAGCATCATCCCATAATAAGTAAATAAGCTATTTAAGGTCATTTTATGAATTAAATTTCTATACATAATTTGAATAAAAAATTAAACATTTAACACTTTTACCAAGTCTCAACAACGGAAATCAATATCACCAGACGGGAGATTTTTGTGTGTTGTGTTCACAAGTAAAGATCACTTTATTCCCTTACTTTGATAATCTAATGGGAAGACAAATAACAGTTTCTTGTCATATTGATCTGACTCAGGACCTGAGTCTTGTTCTGCAACCATGTAAGCTAGTCTGTAGACTAATGACGCAAAACATTGATTACTCAATAAGGACAAGTACATTGTGATAATGTTTTTAATAAAGTGTAATTAAGCTTTAGAATACTCTAATTACTATATTACTTAATTTTGTGACATTAATTTTTTGTTTTCTTTGTATGTATAGTGATCTAGAACCTAACTTAGCTCCTAAAATAATTAATTATTGTGTTAAAAATTATAATATGCAAGAATTGAATGTACCTCATCTACATAATGTACTTCTTCAACTCCATATATTTTCTTAAACTCTGATGGTGTGAGTAGTTTACCCATCCAAACTTCATATTCTTCTGGTAGCCGTGGCACAAACAAATGTGCCTTTCCTGTTTTGACATCTAAGGCAAAGAAGCAGCCGGGCTCACGAACACCACACACCCAAGTAAAATATGCTTCCTTGAATTATAAAATATAAATGATATTCAAAATAATCAAAACTTATGGTTGTTTTTAAAGAATATGAACAAATGTTTTCTATTGTATTATGATAGCAAAATCAAATCAATAATGGAAAGACATTAAAAATAATATAGCAATAAAACAAACATCCAACTCAGAACTTGCAACACAGGAAAATGTGCCTAATATGAGAAATAAAATGAGGCAAAAAATTAAATTTTCTTCATCATTCTGAAGTTTGCATACAAAATCTACCCTAAAATTTATATATTTATATTTATAAAAGAAGCTACTCAGCCCAAGTACACTAATGATTAATACAATTAAAACACTAAATGGAAACCATATATAATTTCAGAGCTCTTTTTAAGGGTTCTATTATGTGAACTGTCTCACCTGTCTGAAAACATACTCGATATCAGTGTCATAATGGCTGATGCTGTCACCTCCTTGTAACACTACAACTTGTCCACTTTGAAGTTTTTCTGCAAGCCTTTGTCTGTTTTTAGCAAACAACGACAATGGTACTTCTAATGTACCGGGACCCATCGACCATGAATCTATCATCGTTGCTATTCACGTAATACAGTATTGTAAAATGTATATTTCCTCCGCTTATCTTCAATATAGATAAATTGCTGTCGATTTTCTTTATCTTTCACCTGTGTAAAGTACATAATTACAAATACTACGTAAATATTATCAAATATGTATTAGTTATTATATACGATGCAAATATCATTATTTTTACCCGTAAGAGTTCGATACATTAACGTCGAATTTATGAAAAGTTTGATAAAGTATTTACAAACAAAAAGAAAACAATTCAACGATATCGAAAATTGCGTATCGTTATGGGTAGACACTAAACAAAGCAGTCGTATTAAAAGTTTTGCTTATGATAGTTTGACAAGTGAAAACTGACGACTTAGTAACTGACATTTGACATTTGAATATATGGGCGCTCGGCCGTGCTGCCATCTAGTTTCAATGTAAGTAATAAATCAAAACAAAACTATATCCTGGGCATTCGCCGTGCTGCCATCTGTTGTCAATATGTGTAACAAATAGAATAAAACTTATAATCTGTAAAGCGACATCTGTCAGCTAATTTGGGACTTAATAATACAGGAAATATTATTATCTACTCTTAGCAATAAAGTAAGTAAAATGTAGAATAATAAATTGTAATTCATATTTTAGAATCAATCTTAGATAATACTAAGTTATATTTCTTATTTTGGAATGTAGAATGTATTAAGCAAGTCATTAACATTTGTTTTGTACCTATGGCGTTAAGCCTATGATTTCCGGACAGATTTATTATAATAAGTAAGGAATTAAATAAATTAAGATTTAATAGAAGTTTTGGTTATGGCAATTATTAACTAATACTGTTTAAATAATTTAGAAATATAAATATGATTTCTTTTTGTCAAGAAATGTGTAAATTTGATTTGACCGGTATATTTTTAATATAGATAGTGATAAATAATTAAGCTAATTACAATATATTTCGATTTTTAACTAAGATCAAAAATAAATTTATATTATTTTTTTATTATTATAAGCCATTAATAGTTATTATGTTTGTAAAATATAAATATGGTTTTGTTGTTGTTAAAAAAAGGATTTTAGTTAGTAGAAAAGTAAGTTCAGGCGGGCATTCCTCGGTCAATTGTAGAACTATTCAGATCATTAAATTTATTAATGCAAAGTGTTTTCTGCAACATGAATCCCGGGGAGAATTCTGGCGAATCGCCGACAAATATGAATACATTAATATTGATAATATTATTATCTTTCGTGCAAATGTTAATTTATTGTATTATAACAATTTCTAAATGTCATACCTGAACTTCAGCACCAATTTAGTAGAAGTAACAATAAATAAATCGGATGCAAATAAATAAATCTTATTAGCATTATTTTCACAGAAATTAATCAATATTCTATGCTTACCTTTCACAGTAACCTTTTAGTTGCTACAAACCACTTTGTTTTTAGTTTACTACATCTACTCAACAACAGATGGCAGTAGCAAGTATTTTCCTGGTTATGTCAATATTTATTTGTTTGTAAGCTACGGGTATTTTGCATTAGCTTAATTATTTGTAGAATTTAGTTATTCAATAGTAATATCATCAGTATCTAAGGGTCGTCTTATTTATGCTAATAATTATAGGAAAAATAATAATAAAAACGTGTATACTTACTGTGTTAAAAGGTACACTGTGTACTGTATTATAAAAAAATACGTATTTTTTTATGCATTATTAATTACTTGCGCTATTGTTAACCGTATGTATTATGTTATAGTAATACTTTAAAGATATTTACAATTTTTTTTTATTGCAAAATGTTTTTTTTATTTGGTCTGAGAAAAAAGCAGTTTTTTTAAGAATGTTTGTAACAGGTCTCAGTTTTTTTTAGTAAGAACTGTTTTTTTAGTCAAAAGTATTATAAATTTGCAATTATTGCTCAGAATTAAGACTAAGTTTTGCAATATTTCTAATAAATATAATTATGGCCTTGGATAAATTATAAATAATACAGCAACAAAGGACACAAAATAAATACTTATGATTAGGTAGTAATCAAACAACTTCATGTATTTTCATTTTATTTCATTTATAAGATAACTTTTTAAATCTTATCTAAATCACAAGATCGATAAATTAAACTATCTAAAATCACAAAATGCACTAAAACATGCACACATGTAATATTACAATGATTTTTATACCCGATTTGGTACAATTGTACATTTTATTATAGATGTACTA
This sequence comes from Vanessa tameamea, assembly GCF_037043105.1. Taxonomy (NCBI): domain Eukaryota; kingdom Metazoa; phylum Arthropoda; class Insecta; order Lepidoptera; family Nymphalidae; genus Vanessa; species Vanessa tameamea. The sequence goes on from NC_087323.1 coordinate 5,488,195, forward strand.
AAGAGAAAGATACTTTCATAATTATTACAATATTGCCTACAAATTGTCTAACTTGTGACAAGCATTGCCGTAATTCAGACTAATATTCATGCGTCTGATTTAGTAACGACACACCTGCCATATCGCATTGTGCGATACGATTTACCTTACTTATATTTGACATGCGAGGAAATAACTGTATCTAAAGCATTTCATTACGGTTATGTCGACGATCCCGTTAGTAAATTGTTCCAATTATATGATACGTACATTGAGTTATCAAGTATTTCTAATGAACAGCACAAATTTTTGAGAAACACTGATGAGAGATACAAAATATTATGGAAAAATATTGACTATTGATAACCCTTGGATGAGATTTATCTATTGATATTGAATACATGCTGCAAAGTCTATACACACAAACGTAGTTAAAGCTCTTGAATACTTTACATTAATAATATTTAAATAACTTTATTTATTTGGAAATGTCTCAGCATAAGTCTTGTCACGAAAAACGTAAACATTAATAAAATAGATAATATGGAAGGCATAACAATACTAAACTTTATTACGTCATTCAGTACTTTGATCATTTAAGGTCACTATAAAATGAAGAATAAATATTATGATTGTAGAGTACCGGCGGCCATTTTGGTTCGTTCTCGTGATTTGTACCGCGCGTGACACGTCATAGCTGGCCATCTCGCTCTCGCATGCTTTCCGCATATAGCACCATTGTAACCCGACACGTTTCTTACACACAGGCGATTTCACAACACGGTCCACACTTTCACAACTAAAATGTTTTGATTTATTAACATAAATAAATTATGAATCTACTGATATCTCATGACACGATTGTTTCTTTTCTTGCAGCCTCCGTACAGCCTCGGCAACAAGGGCACGCTGTTCCAATAACCTTTCCACGAGATCAACTGGTTCTTGCTTTCTAATGTAATAGGGTGCAGCTCTTGCTCGAGCTTGCAGGTGGAGCTTTTGCTTAAGACCTAGGGTAAGTTCCTCGATAGCAGGTAACCTGTTTGAAGTTATCGGTCGGCCCTCCTCTCGATTTGTGTTACGGTGTTCATATCTAGTGGTCTCTTTCAACATAGCGTTAATCGCTATTATGTATTTATGCTAAGAAATGAGAATCACAAGTTTCACCGGGGACGCGCAACAACGTTTGCGAATGTGGAATGAATGAGCGAGTGAGCCGAGTCGACCCCAGTGTAGCAATTGCGGGTCTTAGCGGGGGCAGCGGGGAGGGTATGACGTAGCAAGATGCGCAGTCGTGCCGGGCTGTATACAAACAATACGATGGACGTAAATAAACACGAGACCGACCCGACACGCCTGTAATGTGAACGGTGTTATCTTTGTGTTAGTGGTTCAACTTGTCGATCCACTTGTGTCTCGTGTGGGAAGTGGAAAAATCACTGGCTGGCCCTAGGATAGGTGTTATATATTTACTTAGTAAGGCCATAATTTATCTTTCTAATCTGAATCTGATTTTTTAATACGGTCATGGCTGAATACATTGATGTCGACCTATATGCTGGTATAAACGTTGTCAGTATTATCAATTATTATGAATATTGTATTATAACAACTAACCATTTACCAAATAACCATTTTACTAACAGGCAAAAATATATTCTTGATTATTAGGTCTTTTAACTTATACCTGCCATTTTACGAAAATAAAATTAAAATACAAATGTTCACGTTTTTAAATATAAACACGGAGATGATGCAATATACTTAATACTTATGATATATTCTTTTGCGAAACAAACTTCATTCAAAAAATATAGTAATTGGCAATTCATTTATTATTACTTTATTAATCAGTTGTTCTACAGTAAATTACATTTTACAGTAAATTAAATGAAAAGATATAATAAATGGCAATTTATTAATTATATCTTACAAAGATTACTTTTTTACTACAATATTTATATATTTTTATTTAAATATCGTAAGAATAAATAGCATATAGTTTATAGGCCAGTTATATGAAAGAGAGATTGTGATCAACGATTTTCTGCCAATGTATTCTTATCAAAAATACATGTTTCGTAAATATAATGAAGAAACAAAACATACTTGAGATAGGATACTTACAACTACCATTGTATGTGTTATTTGGTGTTCACTTCTTAAAGGATGTAAATACATTATTTGTACGACCCAATATAAGTCGTAAGTAAAAGGGGATTATGTAGGTATTGAATTTATGCGTTGACTCAATCAGTCAGTATTTGTATGATGTTTGTATGTAGTAGTAATCTGGCTGTTTCGCTGAACCAAAACTAAAAACGGACATTGCCCTCGGTTTTTATGCCATTTTTTCCTGATGACTATCGAGTTCGTTGTTACTCTTTTTTTAGGTAATATAATAATCCAGTGTTTATAAGCAACGTATTTCATAGAATTTACCAGAAACATAAACAAATATTATTGCAAAATGTAGCATTACTTTATGTTACAATTAATAATTATCATTACTGATATGTTTTATTAAATATAGATTACATAAAACAAGTCATAATGAATATGAGTTTAATTTTTCTTTTAGGCAAATAATTAAAGAAAATAAACAATTTAGATGAAAATACTTAATTAGATTTTTAGGTCAATGGGCTTAAAACAAATAGTTGAAGCTATACTACATATATTGCTAGAAACTTAGAAAGTTAAAATCGATTTTATTTCATTATTAGTGTATATGATATTTATTTTGTTTAATAATTCATGTAGATTTTACTTAAGTAACAGTAAAAATCTATAACACGGTACATATACCTATGAACATAAAATTTAAAAGTAAATACGGGTTAAAGTTAACAGGTTTTAGTGTTGAGCTATTATTAAATTATTTGATTATTTTTATGAATAGAAAAAAAAAGTATTGATGACTTTTGAATGACACTCGTAACTGTATCTTTTTTTGATGTTCGGTTCTCTATATATTGTGCCCATAATTGGCAAATTATGCTTGGTTGTGTGTTGCCAGCTTTTAATATACCGCAATTACTAAGCATGCCTATCTGCGTTATAATATGACAACGTGGCTTGACAAAAAAACACTCTTAGTTAATAGCTTACACAAACATTACGATAAAATACCGGTATTCATCATCATCATCATGAATTATTTACAAGAAAAAAATAATATAATAATAAATAACTTTCTTGTAAGAAAACCTCGTGGTCTGGGTGAGAGCTGAAAACTATTTCAAAATTTTCATAAATAAATCGATGCTGCTACAAACTTAGTACCATACTGTTTAAGCCGCAATTACTTTAAAAAAATCCAAGAAATTGCATTTTCATGCTAATACGTAACACTAATAATTACACAATAATCAGTCAATATGGTTTATAGGCATTTTATATAAATTGTTCAGGATCCTTTAAAAATGATCAAGGAAAACAACATACGAAAATAAACAATTTCTAATCGAAATATAATAATTCAATGTTTCTGTTATCAAATTTTTAACCTAAAATAAAAAAAAAATATATAATTGTGACTTCAACTATAATGTCATTGACTGTTAAAAGAACGGCCACTGTGGGAGCACGTTTTTATAACAACACAAAAAAGTATAAATATGGCAGTCAATAAACTATACTGTACAATAACAAAGTATCGAATGATAAGAAACCCATTATATAAGTGTACACAAATAATACACAAATATTATTGTTTTCCCTTTATAATATGTTAAGATTATTATAATTTATAATAACTAGTTCTAAAAAGGTGAATGAGATTAAGTATACCAATATTAAATATACCGACGTACATATTGTAGACTTCCGCCACATTAACCTTCAAGAGAAAAGATAAGAATATCAACTAATTTTAAAGTAGCTTGAAGTGAACATGGCGTAGGCCGCATGTTAATTTATCGTTAAAAATGAATTTGGCAATTTGGCCACATGGCTAGTATAATTATTGGGTGTAGTCCTGCCACCTAGCGACAAGTAGCCGAATTTATTCAAATTGCTTTTTCGTAACGTTCATAGATGGAAGTTTTTTTTTCCAAAAGAATAATGCGATTGTTATTGAAAAAGAAAAGCAATAAGAACAAGCTTAGCCATTATCATACATAAGGTGCTTAATTGCGTATTTTATATAAAATTATACCAAATTTTTCAGTGTCAGACTCTTATAGTCTTATTCATAATAAAACCGTTTAATAAACCTCCGATAACTATAATGCCGTTATTGTAAGTAAAGTAATATTGTCATTTCGTAAAAAAATAGTTAAAATGTGAATGGTAGAAAGTGGTTTCAACGAGTTTTTATCTATGAACAGGTACAAATACAAAAAATGCATATTGTAATAATTATGTCAAACATCGTGGCTTTCATTATCTAATATCTAGATATTTAGCTTTAAAATGAATTTAAAAAAAAAGGCAGAGGAAAATTGACTAGAGCTAGTTTTGTTATATTCGCTCTACAATTTTGCACTGTAATTTTATCAAGAAAAGGATGTAATATTGAACACAGCTTTCAATGTTTATGTTCTCTTAATAAACCAACGTTTCAATGATATTGTAGTGTTTCAGATCCACAAGTAAAATTGCTTCACCTGCAGAACAAGTTGCTGCTTGTGAACTTGAACGCAGGAGGGAAATGCATGAAATTCAAATAAAAAATGAGAAAATTAAATGGGAGAATCTAAAGTTGAAAAAAAAAATTGATTAAATTTTTAAAATAAAATCTCATTTTGTTTTATTTAATCATATACCTGCCAGTAGGAGGAACTTTTTAATCGAAGTGCCCTGCAATAAAAACTTGCAAGGTTGCAGCATTTCTATCTCGCCCTTCATTCGAGTCCATGTTAATGGACTGTTCTGGTAGCTCTTCTGTACTGGGCCCATAATTGTCCTCAATTACATGTGTTTCTTTATTTGCAATTGCAATATTGTGCAAAACTGCAAGTGCCACGACAGTAGTTTCGACATTGCCAAATTTCATTGGCATGCCATGGAGCAGAATACTAATACTCAAGCAATATGAAACACATTCAAATATCTACTGACTGAAAAATAAAATTACTTCCGTATTCATTCCTAAAGTACTCTATATTTTTGTGATTATTACCTAAATTCTTATACATGGTCCGTTCCATGTTCAATCATCATCATGTTCATCTCTAAAATTATTTAACCGATACAATCGATTTAAACATGTCTTATAGTAAAACCCAAGGCCCCGTTCTTTTTTTTATTTCGAATATAGCCGTATTTCATAAATCGGATTTCTTTTTAAATATTAGAGTTTATTAGACTGTCTTCAATATGTCCGTTCGCGGATTAATATTAGATGATATATAGATGATATAAATATTAGATTATATTTAAGATTACATACATTTAAATACTTATTTTTTATCGTAAATGCTCACTCTGCGCATAGCTAATAATTCGAAATGTTATTGACGTATTTGGTAAAAAAATAATTTTATTTTGAATAAATTATTGTCTGCACATAAAAGTTCCCGTACATAGATAGTTTTGCAGTAGAGCTTCTTAAAGACCAAGTCCCAATAATAATTAGACCGTAGGACATTATCCTGAGAAAGCAGAAAGTAATATACAACATTGACTATATGCTTAACGCAGTATGACAGTTATTAACGTTTCAAAAGTACGAAGTACGAAATGAGTTCTTAAAAAATAGCACTGCAGTACTATAAAAATACATGAGGCATGCGCTATGATTAACACTGAATACAGCCGGTGAGCTCTAAGTCTAATCCCTTTGACATACGAATCTATGATATTATGATGTAATACACGTACCAATGGATTTCCTGTTGATGGTTTCCTACGTCATTTATTTGGTTATAAATCAGAGATTACTAAGCCGTATATTTTTTTTCACAATGTTTTTTTTTAAATATATATCCGCGGACGGGCAAATGGACCACCTGATGGTGAGTGGTCACCAATGATCATAGACATTGATGTTGTGAGAAACAGCCATTTCTAACATTACTAAAACCACCAACATTGGTATCTCAGTAATGTCTCTTGTTCCTATAATTACACTGGCTCATTCAGCCTTCCAACCGGAACACGACAATACTGAGTGTTGCTGGGTTGTTTTGAGGAAGAATATGTGGATGATATATGTATGTAACTAGATGGGCTTGCCCAAAGCCTTGCCACCAATTATTAGTATATGATGTCATAATTAACTAGCTAATGAAATAATTTAACAGATTAAATTAAGACGTAAAGAGTAGGGCACGTAACTTTGATTACATCACGCGTTTATAACTATTAAATGAGATATTTTTAAAAAAGGCACTAAAACCACTCATAGCTTTAGGTACTTATATAGTTTTAACGTCAAGCCAAAATTGATCGAGTTGTTTAATTTAACTCGATAACACATTCATATTCTTTATTGTGAGTCACAAACAAGTATTGGAAAATTGCTCTACATTGAATGTTCAATTATTGTGCGATCTTAGTAACAAATATATTGTCTTTTAATGATTCATTTAATTTATTGAAAGGACAAGTGACATAAGTCTTGTCTGAGATATTTATAATTATTTTTAAAAATATTCATCGATAAACTTATTTATTGATTAAAACTTTTAGAACTGAATTGAACTGAAGTTATATGAGATCATGAAAGTGTTTACTTAGACTAATATTATTGTAGGAACTTTGAAGTCGGTCCCGAAGTCCTGAATTTAAATAAATATTCGAATCAATGAAAATGTATTGGATTTCCATTCTTCTCAGTAGCTGCCCGGGGTGACACCACACATTTCAAAGCTGTCGATTTTTTCTGATTGTCTATATTGCGGAACTAATTCGTCAAGTGAGTAATAATAATAAATGATGATTACACGAAAGTTTCGAGAGCAAATTCCTAAAAATACTGTAGTTTTAGTTAAAACAAGATTACTAATGGTTAGTGATTGCATTTAATTGTCTGCTAATTACCTTTGTTCGTCGTTAATAAACAATACAATATTACAAATACCTTGAGCATAAAAAGGAAGTTAGTTTATATGATATATCTCAAAAATAGTAAAGGTAACTTTTCCATTTGAGACAAGGATGATTTTTTTCTTTTAAGATTTAAACCTTCGAATATTTATTTTATATGCAACTGAAAGGCTTTAAATGAATTACATATAGGCGTATAAATATACGTTCAAAAATGTACACTAAGACAAATCAGTTATTAAGATAAATTAAGTCACTTTTTTTATTAATATGGATAAAACTGTAGATATATGTAAATATTTTTGGTCTATTTATATATAGTAGCCGATACCAGGGTGTTTTTAGGAATAGCATTGGATTCCAAACTTCAGTGGCGTCCTCATTTATCGTCCCTGGCAGGAAGACACAGCTCTGCAGCATACGCGGTTAGAAAAGTTAGACAACTGACTGATATTGATACAGCTTTTCTAGTATATTTCGGTTGTTTTCTTGTCATATGGCATATTACTTTGTTTACCGTATTCCCTTTAAACTTAAGGGGAAGATCTATAAGACCCTGGTCAGACCTGCTGTTCTATATTCTGTTGGGCTATAAAAGGGATGATCGAAAGACAATTGCATGTGGCGGAGATGAGAATGTTGAGAGGAATGTGTGGTGTTATGCGAATGGATAGAGTAAGGAATGAGTACATAAGAGGAAGTTTGAAAGTGGCACCGGTAACCGAGAAGCTGTCTGGAAACCGGCTGTCTTGGTATGGGCATGTTATGCGGAGGAATGAGGACCATGTTGTGAGAAAGGTTTTGAGAATGGATGTGGATGGATATAGAGGTAGGGGACGACCCAAGAAACGATGGATGGATTGTGTGAAAGACGATATGATTAGAAAGAATGTTACTTGTGAGATGACGTCCGACAGAGAAGTACGGAAGAAGAAGACATACTGCGCCGACCCCAAGTAAAATTGGGATAAGGGCAGGAGGATGATGATGGCATATTACTTTGGGGTACAGCTGCAGATATTGAATCTGTTTTTATTTTACAAAAGAGAGCTCCTATATTCCCTTTGGGATGTTTTTAACAAAGTGGGAATACTCACTGTGGCGTCACAATATATTTACAACAATATTATTTATATTCACAGTAACATTGATCACTTTGATAGAATCAGTGATAATAATCATTGAGATAATAATAAGTGCACGAGACGTAAGGATAAGCTTATAACGCCAAGTTTCCGACTGCGCAAAGTCAATAAATCCTTCTTGGGCCAAGGTATCCGTTTCTATAATAAAACCCGAAGATATTTTTAACTTTGCCGATTCATAAATTCATAACATTTGTAAAAAATACTGGTAAAGAAGGCATATTATTCAATACAAGATTATATAGATGATAAAAAGAGTGGAGCTAATACTTGTTGATTTCCAGGCAGGATATACATATGTAATTGTATTTTACTAACATGACTTTGTATTTTTAAATGTTGAAAAAGAGTAACTACTGAGTTTCTTGCCGGTTCTTCTCGGTAGAATCTACATTCCGGTGGCAACTTCACTTAATATAGTTTGTTAAATGACGATTCAAAAGTGTTTGTAAAAGTCTACTTGATTTATACTTATATATTTTGGTAACTATATTTTGATTTTGATTATAGTTTGATGATGTGTGGAGTGAGAGGTAAATAAAAATACTTATTATATAATAGATAAATAATAAATAGATGCCAATGTAATAAGACTATTAATTGAATTCTATTTACGTAATTTCCAATTGGCGAGTATTCAAATGTAGCATCTGCATTTATTTGTAAGAACTCACTTCATATCTAATACGTGATTTTAAAAATCGATTTATTATAGTTACATGATATTTTGATGAGTCTTTCTTTTAAATGATTTAATCATTATACATACAATTATTGTCACATATATGACGTCATTTCTAATTTCGATATGTTTCGATTATGTTCTTACTGAATAGATCTACTGTTGATCTATTAAATATAAAAATATCCCTACACATGTTAATATAATATTAATGTTTGGTATAATTTACTATGATGGTTAAGATTTTGCTTTGCAATAATTTAATATTGTCTTAAATATTCAAGTCTATCGAAGACGTTATTATTAACGATTAACACAGTATTTTCCTCAACATAGGTAATGAGTAACACTAAGAAGGGATAGGTTCATCGGGATAGGATAAATAAACGTTCTTGTTACGAGATCAAGGTGTGTAAGCGAAATGAATTTATCGATCACACTGTGTACACGAGACTAATTAAACTATTTAAACATTAAAATAATTACATTTTTCTTTTTAAATTTTTTATTTTGATATGCTTTAACTTATTTCTTGTAATTGTAGAGAAGGAAGTAATTTTTAAAAGTAGATCGGTGCTCTGATTGCTTTCGTTATATGATTGTAAAATGACATACATTTAATTTAAACTAAATACATAAATTATACTTTAGTTTTAAATAATATTTCTTATATAATTTCGAAATTCGAGAGACAGGAAACATCTTAAAGTATTATCCAGATGTATTATTTTATGGAGTTTTGTGTTACAAAACTTAAATACATCGCAGTGGAACCGGCAATGACCTCGTTACTTTCTCTTTTTGTTGCCATAACGAGGTTTATTCTCAGAAATAAATGAAAGGAAATATATCCAGAACTAAAATTTAATTGTTATATTAAACAATTGCTTGAAGTAGGTAGGTATATCCTTTTACGAATTACAAAACCAGTGATTATCAAAGCATAAAGTTGGTTAGTCGGGTCGGGGGCTCTCGCTGTTACCTCACACAGATATATTGTAAAAAATATTAATTAGTGTTGCTGTATGTTCGACAAATATATATCGATATTAACAACTTTCTCAATTGGAAGTATTTTATTTTTTATAAACGACACGAAACAGATACAGTTTGTTTGAGTAATTTATGGTGTGCTATACGCTTATCGTGTTTCGATTGTTTTATCATGGTATATTTGATGATTGCGGGTGCGTAGGTATTCTCGGCAGTATTCGTTGTACCTTGCGGGTTGTACAACACTAGACATTGCGTAGACTGAAATGTCGAAAGAAAGTGAACGAATCGGTCGGTCATCAGTGTGCAAGACATCGTCGGCGGTACCTGTACTGTAGGACGCGTTTTATGCCGTATTTCGTAACCCTAATATTTTGAGGGAACTAAAAATGTTTTCACAGTCTTTTGAATAATAAGTGATTTATAATTCGATAGAAACGAAAAAATGGATTTGTTAAGTGCCGAAAGTAGCGGACAGAGAGTTTTGGCAGCTCGTCACATAAGTGCTGAGACATCATTGCCAGAAGTAAACAATGCGATTAATACAACTTTATTGTGCCATAGCTATAGCCTTCAGCCTGATTTCGTCTCATATTTGGCAGGTAATAGTATTATGTGTAAATTATATGTACAGTCTCTAAGAAGAATAATTTCCTAGAAATATGATAGAGTAACAAAAATGAAATACTATATAAAAGACCATTTTTTCTAACATTATATTTTATGAAATTAAATTATAACGATTGTTTAAACATTAGCTATTAATTATGCGTATTGGATTTATACAAATTAGACGTACAGTATTGATTTGTCGTTTATATAATTTTAATTTTTCTCGTTGTTTGATAATATATTAAGATCAGAATATTTGTATAAACGATATTAGAGAGGGGTTGCAGTCATAATGATGATAATTATAACAGTAATAAAAATGTGTACAATAATTCATTTTTTTTAAACAATTATAAATTAATTGGCAGTTAAAGTTTAAAATTCGCAGAACTAAATCTGGGCGTGGGCATGACAAAATCCGGTTAAAATAAATCCGGTCCCATTCAAATTTCTAATTCTATTTTTTATAGTTTCGGTTGTGGATTGACAACCAGCCAATGAGCACCTTGTATTTCATTTATTACATATATTGTAGGCATAATATAATAATGAGTTTTATTCAATAAAATAAAGCTGGGGTAATAAAACTACTCAAGGAATTACTCCTTGACTATATATTTTTTTAAATATTTCCTGCTATAGGGTAATGACATCCGGAAAAGCAGCAAAGGTCAACAGCAATTCGTCCATATCGTGTTCACGTTCAATCAAGTAATTGGCACGAAAGAAAGCAAATATATGAAAGAGATTATAATGATGATTTTCGCAAATTTTTTAGTATATACGGTATTAGTTTATTACATTTTTGTTGTAATTTAATACTATATAAGTTACCTTAATGATAAAACTGCTTAAAATAATATTATGTTCTGTAGGGAAATCATTTTAATGAATGAATTAAAATAATGAAATATGGAGGTTATTATTAATGTTTAGCCTTATATCATTACTATATTTGTATATGATAACACGATGACACGATTTTAAAATATATATATAATGAAGTGCAACTCACAGTATAGTAATAGCTTATTGGTGTCCCACAGCTAGGAGGGTTAGTAGTTTATTCCACCACGCTATTCTAAAGTACTTGGATACATGTGTGTAGGATTTCATACATGCGGGTTATTTCACGATGTTTTCTTTAACAAAAGAGCAGGAGATGAACTATAAACACAAATAAAAGCTCTTATATTGAATCTTTTATATACCTAGGAATATTTAAAAGAACCCGAAAAATGTGGTCCAAGTTTCTTATTGTCTGACCTAGAAGGAAGGGTCAACACATGTAATTCTACCGCCAAATAAAAACATTTTATATCTGACTTTTTCGGTTCGAATGATGATCGAGTACGTACCGATGTAATTAAAGGAACGGACATAACATCTTCGATCAGGTAGTTTATATTTCTTACAAGTGTTTATGTTATGAAGGTATCTTACTGTGAGTTTGCCCATTGGTTTGTTTAACTTCTAAAATAAATAAACGAAACATAAGATAGGTGGGTTTTACACCAATGTCTCCAATATAAGGGAAAAGCACATACTTCTGTTGCTTTATATTATAAAGTAAGAAACTCTTTTGTAGAGAAAGTAATTTTCCGGCGTAAACTATAATTTCATAAACTTCAAAGCTGTCTCGTTTACTAAATAAAAAAAAATATTAGGAATCATTTATGAGCAAAAAGTTATGACAAAAAATAGCCCGACGATTATTTCACCGGATTTTCAAGACCGGTATTTGCTTTTCCGGTGGTAGATGTAACTAGTAACTACTTTAACTAACAACTAGTAAGTAAGTTTAATGATTCATTATCGAATAAACAAATATTTTGAATTTATGCGGACTCTCTAAAGAGTTCGATTACAGATTATTTATCATGAAAAAAAAAAATAGAAAATATTATTTATTTTTTCCTTATTAAAACATCTGAATGAGTAAACAAATCCATCAACCCGCATTGGAGCAGTGTGGTGGAATATGCTCCAAACCTCCTCAAAGGGAGAGGAGACCCAACTGTGGGAAATTTACTTAATATCTTCTACTTTTAGTGAATGTCGGGTAAACAAAATAACAGTCTGTTGATTTATTAAGGATTTTTATTAACCTTTTGTGTAGTCATTCAGCTCAGTTTGCTTCTGTTCACCTTGATCTTGATTAAATTAGTTCATTTAACAGTTACAATTGCACTAATTAAACGTTGAGAGTGTAATATATTTATAGTACTACTAGTATGTATAAAACTATATATACGCTATAAAAAGAAGATAAAATTAAATTGGAATTCACATAATTTAAGACAATATTGTCACTCTTAATCATAAATTACTGCTATGCTAGCAAAGCCCCTGTTTTTTAAACTATTCGAAATAATCAAATGCGATTATTTGACTTCCGATAATAGAGCTTATTGAAGAGAGAGATTATTGAATATTACGAGATAGACATATTTTTATTAGGTCTAAAATTATAACATTCCTTAGTTTATCGAGAGTTTGTGTAATTTGAGTTTCTTCTTAATTTTAATTTCTATAAAAAAAATGTATGTTCTATGGGATATACAAAAAAAATATTAATATAGTACCAGTTCGATTTAAATTATATTTGTATTTATGGACACATGCAGTACATATATTCGCTAAAGACATTTTAGTATTTGTTGAGAGGTTGGTTATATATATATAATATGTATATACTTGCATATCAAAGTGCTTATCGAATTTCTGGTAAGTTACGTATTAGTATCTTATATGCATTACATCAGGTAAAAAATAATCCCCAATTATTGATGTTCTCATTTGACATAAGATTATTTAGGATAAAATATTAATATTTTTTATAATGTCATTTTCAGTTCTCAAATCCAACGCATGGATTATATGGTCCTGTGGACTAGTGGTGGTGCTAACATTATGTCTTCTATATATCTTAACCCTACGGTCTGCGCTACGCTATTGGAAGGAGTCGAGTACAAGTTTAGCCATTGTTTTGGCTGTTTATCCAGTAAGTATGTTCACTATTTCCCTACAGATACGTTACTATTTGCAGCTCGTAATATTCATATGATTGCACAATTTGGATCTTGTTAATCACGCTGCTCAACTGTAAGTTATGCATATTCGTTTTCATTTTATCTCTGTTTTCATCACCTCTAAGTACGGAATGATTTTTTTTATTATTCAGGGGAACCATGAAAATATACCCGATTTCCTGGGGTGAAATTTGGTCTAATCTGAGTTTCTTAGTCTTTAAAATCCTCGCGGTAACTTGCACAGACCGGAGGGCCACGGGATCGTTTTGAGATAACGCATCCACGACTATGTAGACGACGCATGTAGAGAGGTGGAGTGAGCCTAGCATTATAACATTTACAGGCTCAGTCAAAAGTGTCAATTGTCTAAAATTATTACTAGATCAATTGCGCGATTAGGTTAGATTTATACATTTTTCATAATTACAGTGCACGATAATCGTAAACTTTATCGTTGAAGTCGTTTTAAAAATAAAATGTATCGACTCATTAAAGTCAACATTTGAAAGAGGGATGCGATGAAGATATGTTAAATAAAATGTATATTTAATTTTGATAAATGTTTGACGACGTAAGTACCAACCTAGATCTATTTTACGTCGAAAATCGACGACATTATTAATAAAATTCAAGTTGAAAGACATCTCTAGTTAAATGAATTATTTACTATAATACCATGAGCACCATTTGTTTTAATAAAAATGCCTATAGTTAAGATCAACTTGTACAACCATATTGAAATAACATAATGCTTTTTATTATTATAAATGTAATACATTTCCGCATAGCAACACAAGAAACATAAAAATAAAATCAAACTCTAAAAAAAGAACATGTGGGGGACTGTGGGTATATTTTACTGATGAAACGACGGAAACAAAGCTAAACGTAATTATCCATCAATTTAATTATGTTTTAACGGGGGTTTCTTCAGCATTTTATAGGTATTAACGTCGGACATTGCCAAATATCCCAATGTGTTAACTACAATTATTTATTTAAAATTCCCGTACACAAGACGTTAACGGCAGCAAACATCCTGGCCTTTCAAGTCTGTTTCTTGTAGTGAGTGACTAGTGTTGATATTGCATAAGCCTACATCAAGTTATTTCGTAACAAATTGACGACGAACACTTTGTAATGATGTATAATTCAAAGAAACATTCTTAGTCTGCTTGCGCTTACATGAATCTCTCGTTTATAAGTTTGTTTAATATAATAAAAACATATGATGTATTTTTGTATTTTCGTCGATATTTTCTTCATATATTTGTTGTTTTTAAATTGATTTTAAGGTTAATTTTGTTCGCTTAGACGTTATATTAATAAAAATAATATGTTTGGGGTACTCATAAATAAATCGTAATAATAAAAATATTTTTAAATCTATAAACTTCCGGAAGCGATTGTACCTTGCATGGATTTCATATTACAAAAAAAACCCTTAGTATTTATAGAAAGTATTCTCAAAAGTTATATGACACATTTAAATGAATATTTTAATACACTTGTGTAACCGATTGTACCTTATAGGAACTTAATATTACATAAAAATCCTTGTGTAAGCGCTAGTTCCATTCAGAGTAGCTAATTTATTTAAAATTATCGTGTCTTTAGTATTATATTGATATTAATTTTCTCTTTTATGTTGAAATTATAAAAATATATATAGATACTTAAACAATTTGAAAAAAGTTGCCGAATATTCGAATAGTTAATCGATATTTATGAATCGAATATAAATGTACATTTAACAGTATTAAGAAGGAAGTTTTTGTTATGTGAGCTAGCCGATCCATATAAAAAAAACTTAATATTTATAGGTCCCTAAAGTATGATAGGAGATGAGAATGTATTAGATGTACTCGTACCTGTAATACGAGTAAATGTACATAGTTCTTTATCACTTAGCTATTCTATTATACTACAGATAAATCTAAAGTAAACTTATAATGTTTACTATGACAATATAAAACCTGTTTTTTTTTACTCTTTGTTCTTGACCCAATGTAATAAGGTCGTGAGAATTTCATAACTCAATAATGAGCCATTGGTTCTTAGGTAATTAATTTCACTAAACAAAAAAACAATTAGACATTAAAACACGGTAATTTAATTATTTGTTCAGTTTGAAAAAATAATAATGCCAAGGATTGTTTATGATTTAGAACGTTGTTTTATCTTACTGTATGAGTATAATATGCCCAGGCCAGTCCAGGTTTTTGGGGCGCCTCGTCGATGTTGGTCAAGTCCAGAAACACCGGCGAAGCGCCCCAGATAAAAAAAATTTTTGGGGGCAGGGTGATCAAGATCATCTGACCACCGCTTGCACCCGGGCGCTTATTGCGCTTAAGACGGACTACGACATATGTAGCTTAAATATAAAGGTCCATTTTAACTGATAAATATATATATTTATAGTATCGGTAGGCAGACGAGCAAATGGGCCACTGTAAGAAATATTAACCATTCCTTACATCACCAATGCGCCACCAACCTTGTGAACTAAGATATTATGCCCCTTGTGCCTGTAGTTACACTGGCTCACTCACTCTTTAAACCGGAACACAACAATACTGAATACTGCTGTTTGGCGGTAGAATATCTGATGATTGGATGGTACTTACCCAGACGGACTAGTACTAAGTCTTACCAGCGTTGTGGAATAAGCTTGGTCATCAAGGGGGAAGGTATCTTAACTTATAGTGCAGTTCATTTTTATTTAAAATAATAATAAGCTAATTAATTTACCATTTGTTTGCAGTTGGTCGCAGCAATGGCTCTACTTACAACCATTTTGCCTCGAGTACGAATCATAGCTGAGGCGATCACCCAAGAGGCTGTAATGGTGGCAATGTATCATTTCTATTTTCTAATCATCGCCGAGTGTGGAGGTACTAATCAACTCGTCAGGTAAGACCATTCATTATTGAATGATTGTCACTATAAGTTACTTGTTCTATTTAACTACCTTTAAGGATCTTTTCTTATTTTGAGTCGTTATTCTGTGAATATTTATTTATGAAATAAAAACACAATATAAAACAAAAATAAATTTATGAAAATGCTCATTATTTATAAAAAGCGGTCCATGTTAAACTGTAAAAATATACATTGTTATAATTCAAAATCTTTAATAAAATGTTGTGTTACTTTTAAATAGGTACGTAGTGTTTTTCATAGATTCAATTTAAAAATATACATTTTTATTTATTGTTTTTGCGTGAAATATCATTCATATTAAACTTAATTTCATAAAAGAGTACTATCATGTACTTTGTATTAAAAGAACAATATTGATCGTTTTAATTATTGATTTTAGACGATCTGAAGGGTCTCAAATGGAGACCAGGGTATTGCCATGCTGTTGCTGGCCTTGTTGCATCTTGCCGAGGCCGCAAGTACAAAAGTAAGCAGATTATCTATGACTTCATTTAATGTTACTTTTTTATATGAATTGGTTGAATTGACGTTTTATTTTTTATGTTTTTTAAAATAGTTATTATATATAGGTGTATAGGGTAACATTGTATTGTGAACCTTACAAGATAGATCAAAATAATGTACTATGCAGTGCACTTTTGTTACCGCGATGGTATATCTCTATCTCTTAGGGATACCCACAATATCCATTTTTTATCCTTTTTTTTACGAGAAATAATGGCTTATTTTCAAAGTGATTTTAGGCAATACAGATACAATATTGATACTTATCCAATTAAGTACTTTAAATACATTGTGCATTTAATATAAATCAATGTGGCCCTTTGCAACGTGTAATTTAAACGAACGTTTTCGAAGATATTAAGGATTTTAAATGCAGAGACATAGCGGTTTGTATTGTCTAATAACAGAAAGCTATGAACTTTGTATAATGACATTCTGTAGTACATATATTTAGTATCAGTATTGCACTCGTGCGAAGCCGGGGCGGGTCGCTAGTAAACAATAAAACAGTTACATAGTTTTAAGGAAACACATTTCATTTGAGCGAATTGATTGTCATAGTCGTTAAAATTTTAAATAAACTCTTGTCGTGACGGGACATTTATAGCTCTATGTAATTATTGTATACGGGCATTATTTACTTCCATTATGTTTATAACCAATTATTTTGTAATTACCGAGCGAATAGGTACATTTAATACCTAGCAACCCTTAATGGTAGAGTAAAAAAATATCCACTTAAATAAATTGCTCTGACCTGCACTGTTAATAACCGTTATAAATTAGTAGAATTGGCCTCTGATCAGGTTCTTTATCATTAAAGTCATGTCATTAAAGCACCATCGACCTTAGGAACTAAAATGTTATGTATCTTGTGTCTGTAGTTACACTGGCTCACTCACCCTTCAACCTGAAGCACAACAATACAAAGTATTGCTCTTTGGCAGTATAATATGTGATGAGTGGCTCGTATTATCCTCTTACTATACTATAATTTAATTAAATACAAAATATCGTCAATAATAAAATTAGGCTTATAGTGTCAGGGTTGTAGAAAACATTTTCTGAGTGAACATGAAAGACATTTCTTCTTCTACAAAATTCTTCTAACCTTCCTAGGTAAGAGGTACGTAGGGAAATATTAATTATAAAATTATTTTGACAAACAAAAATGTACAAGAGTTTGATTTGCATCATCAAACGAACAAATGGACACGATAATTGTATAACAGAGAGAGAAAAGTATTGTTTCTATTTAAAATACTGATTCTTATTTTCGAGAGCGACAACAATTCCTGTTACAACGTTATATTTGTCATAAATTCATAACACACATAATTATGTTAATGAACAAATATCTTGTATTATTATTTCAGAAGGAGTTTAACTTGGTTGAGATATCTGGTGCTGCAGATGCCTGTAATCCAAGCTTTATTGTACTTGATTGTTCTAATTCTTTGGGCTGAAGATATGGTACGATCATGTCAATGTTATCACGATGTCTTTAAGTTTATATAGTTCGTAAACTGCATTTGTCACGACAGTCATAAAATTATTTGATTGTCGCGATATCAAATCATAAAGATATTTAACGACAAAGGATAAAAAAAAATACTTTTATAGACAATATTTTTGAATAATAACCGTTTTATAAATATATATAATTATTGTTTCATGTTCGATAAAAGCCTAAGGTACCAATTAACTATTAGTCAACTGTTCCTTTTTCATTTTCAGATGTTATACCTGAACAGTTTTATCTACATTCAACCGTTCATCGCCGTCTCGATATTGTCAGGTGTATGGGGTGTAATAATGTGCGTGCGCGCAGCTGAGGCTACAGGATCCACTCCTAGGCCCAGATTCTTAGCCTTGCAGCTAGTTCTTTTGATTGTTAAGTTACAATGTGGCTTTGCAAAAATTGTGCCCGAGTTGTTTGATTTGCCTTGCATAATGGCTTTGCATCCTTCAGTATTTGTTAATAGTAAGCACCTAACATTTTTAATATTAATAATGTACAAACGTATTAGTAGTCTCTGTAAAATATAAAAAAATAAAGAAATTATAATTGGACAATGAAAGGATAGTAAAATGTTAATAATCTGTTGTAATATTGTTATTTTTATTTTCAGTGATACAAAATATTATAATGATTTTTGAGATGTTATTATTGTCGATATGGGCTTGGCGATTGTATAGTGTGCCACCGGGAAAGATGGCGGACAAAGTACAGCACATAGTGGTCGCGGTACTTGAAGACAGTCTCACTAGCAACGAGAAAATAAAAGAAGCAGACACATGCAGCAGCAGAACAAATATCAAACGTGATGAGTGAGCCTAAGATTTAAATAAATTACTAAGAAAAATACTTATGTTTAATAATTTTTTTAATTGCACGTCCGTGAATTGATCTGATATGTTGAAGTTAGATAATATTATTAATATATCGTGGATGTGCTAAATTTTAATATTTTGTATTGTAAAATTATGTTAAAACTTTCTGTGAAAGAAATAAAATCAAATCACGTACCTGATTATTTTGTATACCTACGTATTGTTGGTAAATAAAACTTTTGTCAACATATATATATATATTTTTATTTAAATATGTGTTTTAATAAAGTATGCATGCAACATAATAAACAACACATGTAATTAATTATTCGTTTGGCATTTCATCATCATTTTGTGAAATATCTTCAGTATCTTCTGATGGTGTTCCGGACCGCGAATTTTCAGAACCATAAATATTATGCAGTTCTTCTAGCTTGTAATGGATTTTCACACCTTTCGTTGCGGTTTTATTTACTTTACTCACTAAAGATTTTGTTTGCTCTTCCAATCTTTTCAATCGTATATCACGGGCGGCAAATCTAGCTTCATGGTCAATATCTCTGGACGATGATGGTTCTTCTAAATCAGTTGGATTTTGATTTTCATTACTGCATATGTTTTCTTGTTTTGGTAACTGTGTTTGATCTGGTACGCTTTGGTTGAAATTTGTATGCAAGCTATCTAATTTAGCAATCATTTCATCTCCAGAGTTAAGAGTATTAGATATATTTGCAACAACAGATGAACATTCATTTTCTAAACTATCTAAGCGTTTGTCTTTAATCTGAAGTCGTTCATTTTGTTTTTTTACATTTTCTAATATTGCTCTAAAATCGATTTCTGTAATTTGTTCTGAATGTTGTGTGGAACTTTGAGGTATATTTTCGGTTGACTTACAATCAGGAATTTTGCTTATATCGTTACATAGATTTAAGTGTATTTGCGTTTCATGAATATTTTTATCAGAGTCGCTCTTACATTCAGAATTACTTTTGTCTTCGGTGTGTCCAAAGTTTATCATCTCCGTTTTATCTTCGCTTTGGTTGCTAGGTATCGCTACCTCATCGAGGTGATCTACAGAATTACTATCTAGATTACTTAAGTTGGTTGTTTGAACATTTGTATTATCACATGTAGATTTATCTGCAACGGGACTTTCTGCAATGGAAATGTCTTCTAAACACGAATCATTAGCCATATCAGCTATTTCATCTTCAGTTTCGTCGTATACTTTTACATCTTTTAAGATAATCTCACTTTTACATAAATCTGACACGTCGCATTCGGGATTATCATCTTGAGTATCTAGTGGAAGTTCTGCTACATCTAACAAATCACTTGCAGGATCTTCCCTTTCTGCAGCCAAATTAAAATCAGTACTTGAGTCTATAATAGTTTCAAATGACTTTTTTTGCTTCTTTTTACATTTTACCTTCATCTCAACATACTCACTTTCATCATTTGACTCCGATGAATCCGATGGTCTCTCGTCACTATAACCACTCTCAGCAGAATTATTTAAAGCGGCTTGCTCTGGCTTTAATTTTCTGTTTGAAAACTCAGTTCGTAGTTTGCGCCAGTCTTTTTCAGATTGAGTATTTTTCTCTCTCGCCTGTTCCCATTTCTCACGGCAATATTCAAGCTCTTCCTTTAGCTCATTCAGTAATTTTCGTTTTTGTTGTAGTTCGTATTTCAGTATCTTTTCATGGGTATGTAATTGATGATGGTGACGTCGTAGCCTACCGACGACGTGCCAGGTCTTACTTAATTCGTTTGTGACCAGACAAAGTCTCCTTTCTTGTTCTTCTAAACGTGATTCTAGATGTGTATTCAGTTGTTTCATACGACTAACTTCTTTGATCAAAGTCAATTTTTCAAGAATCAAATCCTGTAAGTTAATTAAATATCGTTCAAAAATAAAAACGATGAAAAAAATACCAAAAAATACATATACCAAAAAAAAGTAAATCAAATGAAATTGGCCGGGAACCAAAACAAATGAAAGTAATTCTATTTTAATATGAAACGTAAGTTGTTGGTCATGGACATATTTTTGTTTACATACGGCATAAAGGCATGAGTCATATATTAAGTATAAGAAAGTGTTGTAAGTTCTTAATTAATTTATTAGTTTTGTTTATTAATTACCTTAAGCCTTATATAAGTTTGACTAACACTTGGCACAAGAACGGGTCCTGATTTTGTTTCGACAGACTTGTAACAGGTTGTTACTTTCTCAGAGGTATTGGTGTCAGCTTCGCTTTGATGACTTAATAGTTCCATTAAAACGCGCCAGACTTTCGGAAGATTCTCAACTATTTCTTCAGGTGTTGTATTGACTGAAGATTAAAATATATATTTTTTTATCCCAAACGCTATTTGTTGTTTTGTAAAACATGTAGATACTTAAATTATTTTAAAAGTTAAAGAATTAGTTACTCATGTATTGCGTATAAAGTTTCGCGCAATAACTTAATAAATGCGACTCACTGAAATTTAAAAATATAAAACATACCAAAGTTTTGGGAATCATTTTCTGCAATTGGGATTTCTTCGTTAGTCATATTCAAGTCATTATTGTCATCCTCGTCTATTTGGCTGACGATCTCCAACAATAATTTTGGTAGTTCTGTAGATACTTCTGAACCATTCTCTCTTCCGGCCATTTGCGTTAGTAAGCCGTGGTTTTCTTCCAGACGGTGCACTAGTTTGTCTAAATCTTGCTTATTTTTGTAACCCAATAATACTTGCGAAAATAACTGTCATAAACAACAAATTATGAAATTATAATATTTCTTATTTTAAACGTTTACACTAAAATCAATACTATAATATAATAATAAGCTATGATATAATTTTTCATCGACGAATAAAATTTAACTGCATGGTATAATATATAAATAATTACTTATAGCCTACCTTATTAATAACCAACATTTCTGCTTTTAATCCTCGTGTTTCCTCGCGAGAAGCAGATATTAAGTTATTTTTGTCGTCAACTGTTTCTTCTAAGTCGCTAATCTTGGTTTCAAGTTCCTCAATTTTATTGGTTAATTCAGTCGTTCTAGAAATTGTAAACACAAAAATATTTGATTAAGTGTACATTTTTATCTTTAGTATTTTTTGGCTTGCAGCCAGTTTTCACTGAATAGATAGGTACAATTTTATACAAAGTAATCGCTTAATGACCTCTAATATTTACAGATGTTCTAAAAGATTAGATATAAGAGCTAAGAGATAAGACATAAGAGCATACGAGCATCGTGGGTTTAATAAAAGTTTTATCATTAAGTTAATCGAGAAACTAATTACATGATTACAAAGATAAATAAAAACATACTTATTAGTTTCGGCCTCAAGAAGCAGTTTTTGCTCTTCTAAATCTCTGGCTAGAGCTTGTCTTGATACATCAGCTAATCTAGCTCGCTCTTCATATAACCCACGTAATGTCCGGATATTTTGTAACTGCCGTTCGTATTCTTGTCTTAAATCAGCTGATAGCATGTTTGTTTCTCTATCAGCAAGAGATTGTTCTATTTCATTAAGTTTATCTTTTAACTGTAACAAAATATAATATATGAATAATTTGACTATGTCAATCATACACATTTTAATTGATTTATAAGAAATATTTTGGTTATGAAAGGAAAATTCGAAAGATTTTGGCATTAAATCAAGTTCACGTGCCAAAGGGAAACACCGGCAACATGCTGCGATTATAGCGGTCCCTGACCGATGGATGTACTCGATGCTGCAGGTCGTTGCCTTTAGAAATATAAACGAAGCAATGCGCTGACTGTCTTAAAGGCACTTTTTTTTTTGAATACCGTACTTAAATTCCAAAAAAAATAAAATTATACTAATGCGGATATTTATATAGACGTACCTAAGCTTTTTTAAAACGCATGTATACAAAATATTTAAAAAATACTAAATAAACGAATTTTAAATACGTTGTTGGATGGATTGTATAATGAATATAAATAAATGCAATATCTAAGAAACTGTGTAATATTTTTCCGAAATTACTGTTTTTTAACAATTTGTGCAATGCATAAATAATAATCAGTGCGACAAAAGTTTGTAGGTTTTATCGTGTAAATTAAAATTTGTGCACTATAATATGCCCTGCGCAGTTGGCTGGACTCCCTTGAGAATAGCCGACTAAATCGGTTAGGAGAACATCATCATCATCATCATCAATAAAAAAAGAAATTTTAAAATAATTTCTAAGTAACTAAATTATGCACGGATATATAGAGAACAAAATTTAAAAATTAATCATTATACATCGGCTTTAAATATTTTGACTACACGAACGAATTGTGTGCTTGTTTTTAAAAAATATTGTTCTAGTCATTGAAAATGTAGTTCTTCGTTATGTAATTTAAACATATATTATGACTCACCTCTGTAAGTTGTTGTTCACGAAGGCTGATCAATGTCTTGCTTACTGTTATAACTTCTTTCAGTGCGTTAACTTGCTTAATAGATTCTGTATTTTGAGCACTTAATTCTGCAATATCTGTATATGCTGTTTGAAGTGCATGATTTGAATTTGCTAAATCACATCTTAATTTATTATTGTTGGATTTTAATTTTTCGATTTCTGCTCTCATTTGTGTTATAGACTCTGAGATATAAGATTTTTCGTTAACAGGTTCAATATTTTCTGGTATCTCAATGTTATTTTTCTTTAATAGTTCGCGAAGAAGTCTATTTGTTTCATATAATTGTATTTTAGACTCTTTTTCATCTTGTAAAGCATTCTCTAAATCTTTCTTTTCAGATCTATGTCGAGCTAATATTTCTTTTCTTTGTTCACGTTTGATACTTAACTGTTTTCTGAATTCATTCATTTCCTTTTCCTTATTTTTAACACGTGTTTCTTCATCATCACTAATAATGTCATGGAACTGTTCTTCAATGACTGGTTCATCGTTATCAACTAAGATGTTGACGTTTTCCATTGTGTTACTCTCACTTGCTACGTTATTTAAAGTTGAAGCGTTACTCTCTGTTGAAGTACCACTGAGTAAGTTTCCCATTTTGGAAGACTTTTATAATAAACAAACTAATTTTATACGCAAATTGACCGATATACTTTTAATAAGACAAAGGAGTGTCGAGAATTGGATAAGCATTGGTGTGAGGTTAGCGTTCCCGAAATAGAACTCCCGTCAGATCCAGACGTGTGCTGACGCTCAAACTATGCACAGTATTGCCGAGCAAGCTTCTCTTCGACAACGTATCTCTGTCGAATACTTATTTTTATCACGCTATTTCAGACGTGACTACTTTTCTCGCAAGAATATGTGTAATACGCATCATGAGAATGGCCTTGCATTTTAAAACTTCTGAGAAAACTATACCAAAAGCTAAATATAACACTATCTGTTTTATTCGGAAATGGCTAAATAGGAATAGGGTATTTGACTGGTTTTTAAAATCAATTCTATATTATTTAGGAGAGGTTAAGGAACCCATTAAAAGTTGTTTTATTTAATTCTAGTACATATTTATATATAACATTCCATACATAAAATTCCATATTTAAATAGCGCGCGAAAATGCTACTTTGACAATATGGCGCTGCATGGGGTCGGTAACACCACTTGCCTGTATTGTAATCTGTGGCACATATAATCCACATACAGTAGGCAAACAAGGTTAACAAGCAAGTGACGTCATCATAAGCCCGACCAATCAGGAGCTTTTTGTGTCACGTGACAAACGTTTAAAAAAATCATTTTTATTTATGGATTTTTTAATAAATTAAATATTATTTTCAACTTTCTTTAATAAATAATATATACTGATTACAATAACTGACACTTTATTTTTCGCATTGTCAAATAGCCTATTATAATGAGCCGGAATAATTAAAAAGTACATGTTTAACCTGTGACTGTTATATATTTTTATTAGTTATCCGTCCCGGCTTCGTGCAGGTAGAATAAGGGTCTACATAAAACTTTTTTAATCGTAATAAATTCTATTGGTTTTCGCGGCGCATGCCAGTTAATCTCTAATTCATTCATGACACAAAATTTATTAAAAAATCCTATGACAATCAGTTAGGTACTTTTTGAGTTTATCGCGTTCAGACAGACAGACGCGGCGGGCACGACGTCTTTTGTTTTATAATATGCATTGATAAAAATCAAAATCAAAATATACTTTTTTCAATTAGGATTTTACAAGCACTTTTGAAATATTATTTAACAAACTATATTAAGTGAAGTTATCGAGAAGAACCGGCAAGAAGCTCAGTATTTACTCTTTTTCAACATTTAAATTTACAAAGGCATGTTAGTTAAATACAATTACATATGTATATAATACATCCTGCCTGGAAGTCAACAAGTAATAGCTCCACGTATTTTTATCATCTATATAATCTTGTACTGAATAATATGCCTTCTTTATCAATATATTTTTTACAAATGATTTGAATTTATGAAACGGCAGAGGTAAAAGTATCTGCGGAATTTTATTATAGAAACGGATACCTTGTCCCAAGAAGGATTTATTGACTTTGCGGAGTCGAAAACTTGGCGCTACAAACTTAACTTAACTTTGAATAAAAATCACCTAGTTTTTTTTTCAATATGTGTGTCAATAGAATATATACTTTACAAGTAATTTGCCTTAGATGGTTGTGTGTACAACTAATAACTTGTCACTAATATTTATCAGGTTAGCATACGCCCTATCTCGACAAATTCGCCTCAGCAGTTAAAGGTTAAATTAAAACTTGAAATAGGGCAATGCAAAGTAAGGTAACGAGATAATAAAGGTTTACATCTTTTAAATGTACCTACAATAATTCTATAAAAAAATGATTATGATTTTCTTATGGAATTGCCTAAAAGTTACATCGGTTTTACCACTTCTGATATAGGTATATTTATTTATTTATTTATTTATTTATTTATTTATTTATTTATTTATTTATTTATTTATTTATTTATTTATTTATTTATTTATTTATTTATTTATTTATTTATTTATTTATTAGATCACCAACAAAATACACACTAAAAACAATCCAGATACATGAATAAAAAGTAAGACTAGTGGTATCTTACTTATAGGTGATAACAGCATGCACAAAATAAAAGTTAAGCGACAACAAAAGGAAGGTAAAAAATGCTAATTAAAGACTATTACAAAACAACAATAAATTAAAATAAAGACAAGAACACAATTAAACTATCTAAACTAACAATTTTGAGCAATTATAGTTAATATTTTATAGTTAATATTTTACTTTTAAATTTTTTCATATTATCGAAAATATCTAAATCTTTGTCTCCGCTTATTGAATTATAGGCTCTCATAATTCTATTGAGAGGGGAGTAATGACCCAAATTAGATTTAGATTAAAAATTAAAAACTAAAACGATTTTATTAACTATAATATAAAATATTTAAAATCGCCTTATAAACGGACTTCTTCGGTAAATCAAAATAGACACATGCAATTCCAGAAAAAATTGTTTTTGTATGACGACACTAGCGCCATTTATGAGGCTTCATAGTTTATTTTATTATTATTTATTAAAAATGTTAACCTTTAACCTTCTCCTTAAAAAGGGAGAAGAGGCCTTAGCCCAGCAGTGGGAAATTTACAGGCTGCTAATGTTATTAAAAATGTTGCTATTAAAAAAATTAAAAAACCTCATATATTATTATATACTTGGGTATTTTATAAGCTTTTTTTTACCGAAGAGCATGATTATATGCACTTGGATCGCTTATCGATTTGTTTTGAAAGAATATGGGCGTGTTATTCATATGATATACCAATAATATGTTTATACTGGGTGAATTATAAATGTTTCTTGGAAAAAAATTATTTTAAAAGAAAAAGAAGGTATCTTTTAAATTATAAGTAAGTGTAACCATAAAGTGCCATTAAATGGATATTTTATCCTAGATTTTCAAAAATCGAAGATTTAATATGTCCCTGCTAATATTAGAAATGTCAAATACTAGTCCTGTAGGTTTTTTTTTACATTCAGTTGGACTTTTTATAGGCAATTTTTGAAGCAAAACTATTCATAAGAGCGAAGTCACGTCCGAAATATATTTTTTTGATACATACATATATTATTTTAACTTGTTATTAAATATTTTGGATTTTTTTCGTGTATTATAAATATGAAGAAAATAAATTTTTGGTTAATTTTTTATTAAATGTGTTTTCAATCATTTTTTAAATTAAATTAAATAGTATATAGCATAGACAATGTCACTGAGCTTTTTTTTAATCTATTATCTATAAGACGTCAATACGAATAACGTCAATTGCGATTGTTAAAAAATCGCGTTCTTTTTCTTTAGCGAAAAGAAGACTTCTTATATTAATGAATGTATATTATAATATTTCAGAAATATATTTAGAAATTTAACATTATGTTTGTACTACAACCAAAAGCAGATGGCTAAACATTTGTATTCAAAATTGAAGTAAATATTCACGTTTTGTGTTCCGATTGATTTTTATTTTATGTTTTAAACAGTGGCTTATTGATAATAATAGCTGTTTATAATCACTTTGCGCGTGACGTGGCTGTTTATATTAAAATTGGACGTGTCATAATGTGAATGTGAAATAGGATAAGCTTTTATAAGTGATGGATGAAAGCATAAAGAACTCCCCTTGTAAGGTAAAAATTTGGCGATGTATTAGTAGATTAGTAATACAATGGATTGAGGCAGATACTGTTATATACCTTCGTTTATAATTTCTAAAAAATCAGTTAACTAATTTCTCTTACATGTTGAACAATTATAGAATTTTTTTCTTAAATAATATCATATACTTATTTATTCTTTATCTATAGAACTTTTTTAAAACTATGTTTTATTATTAAAACTAGCTTTCTATTCATCAAGGGGATTCTTATTTGTAAGAAACCATACATTTATTTCAAAAATCAAAATCAATATTGTCTTTTTTTGTATTCAGTAACTATTGCTTTCCTATATAATAAAAGGAAACTTAATTAATCTTGATTTAAAAGTAGCATTTGAATTTCGAGCTTTATAATAAAAGTATGATTTAATCATTAGATCGATTATTTTTAGATTCGTAATTAGAAAATTGGATTCTTAGTAAAATAGAGCACATCGCTTTTCTGTTTTTTTGTTGCATAAAATAATCTTTGAAATAGATAATAATTAGAAAATTCAAACAAAATTGTAGAAGATTTTTTTTATTTTATTGTGTTCTTTTATTTTAATATGCACATAAATTGTTAGGAATGTAGTGATGGTGTTGAAGCACAGTTGCGCAAGGAAGTGGACCACTTGCGTGCTCATCTCGCTGAGCGTGATGCACACTTTGTAGCTCTTGAGACAGAATTTTTCAAGTCTTCATCTAGAGCTAATGATTTAGAAGAGCAAATTGGTACATGGAGGGAAAAATATGAAAGGTAACATTTTTATAAATTTATTTGTGTAATTAATCCATGAACAGATAAAATGATAGACTATAATTCCATGCCTATAGAAAAATAACAATTCTACTAAATAAACTAGTATTTTGGAAACTTTTCATAACTGTACAAATTTTATGTTAAATGTGCAATGCCATTGCAATTGATTTAAAAACAATATATTGTTTTATACTGATGAATTATTTTAGTCAAATACTATTTAGTTGTCAAAAAAAAAAGTGGTAAGATCATTTCTATGCATTAGGAACACTTAGGCTGTCTTGAGATTATGAGATCTGGCTTTAATAAATGTAAGTATAAGAGGTACAAAAATGTAGTTAGGTCTTTGAAGCTTTAAAAAAAGACTCATTTATTATTAAACTGTAAGTACTTTTTTAGAGATATTGTGAATAATATACAAATACAATAGTGAACGAGACCTCATCTTCATGCAAAAATTATAATAATTTGTAATATTTATACTTTCAGATTATATGATTCGCATAAACGAGTTCAAAAATTGAATCAAGTACTTGAGGACAAATTACTTCAAATGGTAGATAAGATGAAGAGCGAAAAAAGCCAATTGACAAAAGACATTGCCACTTTGTCTGTTAGATTAGCAGAATCTAAACACAATTTTAGTATGCTACAAAAAGAGAATGTACAGTATAATTTATTTAGTCCTCTTTAGGTGCTGTTCTATTTATTTAGTAATATAATTACTGTTTTTGTATATTTCCAGGAAAGATATAAAAATGATATGAACTTAGCAATTCAGTTGTTACAATGCAAGCCTGATAATTTTGTGTCGCAGAAACTTGACAATGTAAGTGAATAGGAAAATATATTACTTTTTTATATGTCAATGTGGTTATTAAGGTGTTTATATGATATTTATTGTTGGCAGCTGCCAGTTGACACTCAGGCAAGAGTATCACAGTATGTGATGTCAAAGACTTCAAAACCGGCAAGTTCTACACAATCAAAGAATGGAAATGAAATTGATACTTTTGATGCAAGTGAGTATGAATTCAATATTTCCGCATCACTTATGTCTAAAATACTAGAAGATAGTATCCAAGACTCGGTGACTAAACATTGTGATACCTGCACTTGCTCAAAATCTCAAAGTAAACCATTTTGTTATAACGAAAGTTACTACACAGTATCAACACAAACAATATTGAGTGGAGATGTGAAAAATTACCTTTGTATGAATTGCAATTCAGAAATAAAGTCGATTCATTCAGCTCTTAGTGTCAGAAGCAGCTCTCCTTCAGCTGTTAAAATGGTTAATGATAAAACTTCACATAGCCCTTTATACATAGCACCGCAACCTCTTGTACTTGAACAAAGAGAGCCTTCTGACTTAGTAATGGAAAATATTAAACCTAATAATATTATAAATGACATGATCATTAAAACTGAAAATAATCTGAAACTGGAAGCAGATATCCAAAGAGAAATCGCTTATAAATTGGAAGAAGATATTAAGATACGAAACAATAGCATTAACATGGAGCCATCCGTCCATCACAAGCTTTGTGATAGGACAAAAACTTCGATTTCTAGCAAAAAAAGTAGTATTCATAGCGTTTGTAACGATGATTTGCTCATTAGAGATGTATCAAATAGCAAGGACATTAAATCGGGCGATGCAATAACGCCAATTGAAAGTGTTAATTTGAGGAAAAATTCTCATAGCTCCATGGGCGCTGTTAGCCGAACATCGTCGATAGCCAAATCAACAGTAAGCACACATAAATCGAACACTCAAGTGGGTCCTGGACCGAGGTTTTGTCATTTGCGTATGCAAGCTGGATCTAAAAATATATTAGTTGACAATGCAGAACCTGATGTACCGCCG
This sequence comes from Vanessa tameamea, assembly GCF_037043105.1. Classification (NCBI taxonomy): domain Eukaryota; kingdom Metazoa; phylum Arthropoda; class Insecta; order Lepidoptera; family Nymphalidae; genus Vanessa; species Vanessa tameamea. Next base: position 5,518,728 of record NC_087323.1, read on the forward strand.
GTCTTATATAGACGTCAAAGTAAATGTAACGAAAATTCCATATTCAAAGACCTCAATGAGGGCTTAGATAATTTTATAGATTTAGAGAAGAATGACGTTGAATTAAAGAGTGATGTCAAAGATGATCTCGTAGTTGTAGAAACTACTTTAATTGATGTCCATGTTGATAATAATAATAAAGAAACTGGTTTGACAGTTAAAAACAATTCGATTAATCCGATATTATTGAATGTTTCATCGTCTCCTCTACAACCGTTAAAAACTCATAATTTTTCAAATACATCAGAGCATAATAATAATGACTCTCATATCGGTAGCCAGAAAAATGTTTCAGAAATAGATAATTTGCTAAACGACTTCAATGACGATATTAATAATTCGAAAACCAATCACAATTCAAACAGCGAGACCAGTAAGAAGACAGATGTATTAACGCCTATTGATAATCATGAGATTAAAATATTTAACTTTGATCGTTACGAACAAAGCAAAGCACCTAGTCAGTATACGCGACCGATAAAAAAAATAGACATGTCGCAATTGCATTCTATTGAAAATACAAAAATTTCAAAAGATTATCCACCCCTTGGTGATCTCAATAAAAAGCCTGAAACAATAAAACCGCCTCTACCAAATATTGTAAATGTGTATCCTAACCTGACTCAGACACATTTAAAAGTGAATGAAAATAAGAAAGTCTTCACAAATGAACAAAGCACTAGTTCACTTTCAAGTGATGATAGCGCGGCTCTGTTACAAAAACAGCAATTACTTCGAGTTGCAGAATGGGTCGAAAAGAATTTAGAGCAACAAAATAATTTAAATGATCCACTAGAAGACGAATGCCTTTTTCCAAATCGAATGAGAAGAGATAGTAAGATAAACAGGCTTACTGAAACTTTAAATGAACTAGCACTCAACATGCCACATCCCGTCAGCAAATACTCGAGATATTCCAGAGAGCCACGGAATAATTGGCCTCATAATAGTGTCACAGCTCAAAGCACGCATCAGGATAAAAATATAAAGCCTAGTGCATCTAATTCGAAGATTGTTAATAACCTCGTGAAAGAAACCATTTTTCCAGTTGAATATGGCGATGATACAGTTACAGAGATCAATAACGCAGCCAAGGTTTTTAATCGCAGCGACATTGCCGATATTGACGTAGGAAAAGAGTTGCGAGACGCTTTGAAATCGAAAGGCGAAAAGGAAATTTCGTCCGAAGATTTGGCAAGAATGGAGTATAATGTGAAGAAATTCTTACTTAGTGGGCCTTATTGGGTGAATCCGGGTGTTGGTAGGAGTCGGCGCACAAGCAGCAAAACTGAGACTGATGTATAATTCCGCCATAGAAATGTATGACATTCCTTATTTGTACGTGTATATTCCGCAACGTGTAGTAGCTGGTGTCTTGATTCATGTAAATGTAGAGAATGCTGTTCGTTTGGTGTTTATTTATTCAGTTTAAATCCATAAATTGAGCCCAACGAATTATAGTGAATTTTAGTTTTGTTTATTAAATTTTTCTTATTAATTAATAAGAAATTATTTTATCAATATTATTGATAATTTTTATTGAAATTATATTTTTATATTAATAAAATATTAACGTAGAGTGCGTATTAGATCTTTTGACTTTTTATGAACTTTGCTATTTATAAAAAAATAATATTTAACTTGCAATTATTGTGAGCGTAATAAGTAAAATTGATACCTTTTTGATTTTTTATGGTTGTTATTGTAACTGTTTCTAATTTTGCACGATTCTATTATATTTGTAATATTTATTTATTTTTAATCGCTATAATTCGATGGTCTTCGTCTGAGGTGTGTGTTCTAGTCTATTGTAGTATATCCATGATAGATATCGCTTTATTACTGTTAATGTTCAAAATATTAGGTGTCACTTGTATAATTCCGGGTGTTTAAAAAGTTTATTCTCAAGGTAATATTCGTATATTTTTAACTAACCATTGTATTTTATCCGTGGCTTGCCTTAACAACCAAAGTTTTACAGGGCTATTACAGATCTTATTTATCAACATTTTCAATAACCAAATATATTTTAAATAACTGTTAGTCCATAATTGTATTAGATGCTTTTTATATATGAAGACCATAGCAATCTTTTGTAATAAAAAAAACCAATGGTACGTACATTATGTTCTCCAAGTCCTCATCTAGTGAAATTCGAAGTGTACTGTGGCTGCCATTTAAAATGAAAGCGTGTAGAATAGACTCACAATTAAGTATTAATACGGAAAAATACGCATAGAAGTTTCTATATATGTGATAACTATAAATTATGAATAAATTCACGTATGTACAAATTTATGTAGCACTGATGTACTTGATGTTAAGGATATCTTAGGGCGTTCAGTATTTTTATGAAGTTTCGTAGGATCTGATTTAACTTATTATTAAAAAAAATTGGTAATTTTTTATATCGGTTCGAAACTATTATTAGGCTTAGTATGCACGCCCAAATCTTTTATAAAAAATCTGTATTAGTATTTTTTTAGTTTTTGGTAGCTATAAGATTGTTGGATCATGGTCATGGACATTGTTGGACCAAGGATCATCTTTTCAAGATTTTGAGATTACTAAATCACTGCCAAAAAAAATCTTTTAAGTTTTATTATCTCTATACAAAACATAAATATTGTTGAAAAGTGATTTATTAAATAATGTTGTTGCACAAATTGTTGAATTTCAGAATCAGATCCTGCGAAATTATTTTCAAATAAAGAATTATTATTAAAAGCTTTCTATTCCACTATCCTCTGATATTATATTGATACTACGATTCCGTCGATTGTTAAAAGATGTTGAAAAGTAGCTAAACTAGATAGTTACGAAATGATGCTATGCTTTTGCTTTCTCGACATAAAGAACAGTTGTCAGAATATTTTATTATTAATAGTGTTTAATAGGTGTGTTTTGTGCAATCTGTCTTATTCTACAATTTGATGGAAGTATATTTTTGATTAGTTAGGATAATAAATAACAGTTTGTATGTGATTGTATTTGTCACCTACGTGTGTGTGTTTCGCCTAAATCAAGCACAGTAAGGGTCCGTAATATTTTAAGAACTTTGTGATTTTTTTTAAATTAATTATTCTCTTTTAACATTCCATTGTATCAGTGTTGACAAGGTCTAATTTAATATATTATGTTTACAATCAAGTGCGTCATATCACCGAGGTTTCGAAAAACAATAGGACATGGTCGATTTTGTATGAGCAGTTTACCTAGGTTAAAGAAATGTGCAAAAACAGATGTTTCATTTTCCGAATCTGTTAATTATGTCGTTTATTAATGCTTAACTATAAATTTATTAGTTTAAAACGAAAAAATAAAATTCCCATTCCAGAGATAAAAATCTTTAAAAAAAAATTAAGGTTGCAAAACGTAACTAAATATTATAATTTATTATATTGTTTTATTTCTAGTATTATTAATTTAAGGATCATTTTGACATCCGTCAATCTGCTTTTAGTATAAAATGGCATGCTTTAAATAGCTTTCATTCAGATATATCGATATTTTTTCTTTCAATTGATGGAATTAAAAAAAAATCTATCTAATTCGATTACATTTTTTCGAACACAAATTCAGAGATGTTGTCGACCGTACCGTTTTAAGCCTTTTATTAAAACTACTTTCATAAATACAATATTATTATTTTATTGTACCCATAACAATATGAGATTATGCGTATTTCACGCATAAGGCAATGTTGTTATGTTGTTCAATTTATTAAAATTCTGTATCTATGTCATTTTCTTGTCTTGTCTTGCACATTACTGCTAGGCAATTATGGATCATGTCCTTTTGCTGTCTAGTCAATAGTAATGAATATGTCTGGGAATGTCTAGTACTCGCTGCAATGCCAAAAGGCTTGGCTCTGGCACCATGACAACTCTATAAAGGTTGTACTGAGAGATAAAACCGTTCTTTATCACATTTATTCGTCTATGCTCATTATGGTACTAAATCTCAACAAATACATTAGATTAGACCGGAATCTGATTCCATTTAAAATAGGATATTGTTTGAGTAACTTTTTATGTGACTTATGTCTTTATTTAAATATTTTTTGTGACTTTGTTAATTATATTTATTATATAAAAAGTTCTTAGATCTGCTTGCTGAAAATTCACATGAGAATGCTAAGGCTGGTCCCTCTTAAAGCTTCAGCAGCGTATTGTAAACGTGTTTATTTATTAAATACATGGCAAAGTAATATTGGTTTTATTTAAATAGGTACTTTTCATACTCAAATGCAAAATTAGGAAAGTTGTTTATTTTTCATCTCATTTATACGAAATTTTTCTTTATGAGGTCATACCTCAAAGTTGCAGGACCATGGTAAGTTTTTACAGTAAAATATTGAGATATAGCATATTAAGTTCAAATTCATAGATCAGTTAACATTACATGTCAGAAAGAAGTCTTTTTTTTTTATAAATAATTAACATTCGAAATTTTTATATAAAAAAATTGAGAAATAAACCTAAAGTTTTCAGTACGTTTTATTGACAGATTATTTGTTTTGATGACTATTCCACATTATTTATTTAAGTTACATAGGTGTATATATTATAAAATTTACTAATTATTATATTTGGAAGAAAGATCAAAGTATTGTTTGCAGTGATAAATTGAGAACATAATCCGATATCCAAATTGTTTCGAAGATATATGAAATATGTGCTTTTGAATAAATCAATAAATTAAATACATAGTAGAAAAAAATGTAATCAACGATGTTTTATCATTTTATTTTCAAGGAAATATCTGATGAGATAATCAGCACAACACTTGTATTTGTTATTTTAATATTTTTGTAAATATGTATTTTAGATGTATATTTATAATTCGAAATATCGACATGAATTTTACGCTCCAAATTAGATAAATCACAATTTTCGTTGTAACAAAATACTGCAAAAGATTCATCAAAATTATTAAGAAAATAATAACATTTTAAATCTAAAAAAATTACGATGATCTGCAGACTTTCATATAACTGTTTTTTTTTTTTATGTAAACTTAATTTTTATAAATTATTGAATGAAAATATATAATTGGTATTTTATTTAAGCAATGTAAATTATACCGGAGGACTTATATCTAAAACCTATTGTAAAACGTACGTTTCGTACAGCCGTATAAACCGATAATTCCCTCGACTAAACATATACTTAATAGAGACTTTAAATTATTTCGTTACATTGTCAATAATTTAGTATGCTTTAGCAGTTGGCACCAAAGACTGACATTACGACTGTTCTATGGTTGGCACTGAATCGGTCTTTACTACTAGATAGCCTTGCGGCGGTGACCGGTGATCAAAATTTTTATCAAGCTTAGTAATTATGATATAACGGTCGGTCGTGGTAACAAAGGGTTTTCATCAAGGGTACATTATCATCATTATAAGGTGTTGTTTAAATCTTTAAATGAAAACAATGTTTTTTAACAATAGGTTATTGTAAAGTTGTCAGATAATTTTAAGATATTCGTAGGGCTGAATTCGTTTCGTGCTTGCCAGCCCGTGTAATAACTTATCGCCAACTTGAAGGAAGGACGTATCTCTCATCGGAACGACATCTCTGGCCTTCGCTTTTCCAAAATCACTCGTCCATTGTGTACTTAGCCTTGTATTGTCCGAACATTGTGGTCTGTTCAAATTTAACTTCGATGTTAATTTTTTGTATGATTATTTAACTGCTGAATATATATTTTTTTGCAAATTTTAGTTTATTTTACCTGTTATAATAATGTTAATTTTAAATTCGAATAATGTTAATTTGAAATGATAAAAACTAACACTTTTATACAGCATTATGTTTATAGTCCTTATCTAAATTGTCTGGAACTTTACTTTTTAAAACGTTGTCAGTGGGTGTAATAATTGTTGAAATATTTTTCTGAGTGAACGACCGCACGATTCGCGACACGCGTCAGGTGGTCGTACCGTGCCATTCCTGTGACGTTCATAAATTCCATGCCATATAACACAAGATGTCATTTTGTACAGAACAATTCAATTTTAAATTAAATAAACCCGGATGAGATTATTCATCTACAAGTCCGTGATTATCTTAATTTTATAAATCTCTGTTTAAATTGAACTAGTAGGCATTTTAATCTGTTTCTTATAAATGTAACATTTCAGTTTTTTTTTATTATGATAATAATTGTTATATGTAATGAACTAGATTTAGAATGCAATTCAAATAAACAATATAATTACAGTGACATTACTTACTTCAGTAAACTGTTTCTTACATACCCTAGTTGCTGACATAACCTAGTTGTATTTCGGCTAAAATATGATATAATTTAACGTTTTACTCAAACCGTGAGAAAGCATTATTGTCACACATCACACTAAAGTTTAAACCTGTGCTTTGTGCCCTACAAAGCTCTTTTAGTCTTTTACGAGCATTATAAAATATATTTCAATTTCTTTATTACCTAATAAACATAGTTAGGGTCAATAACGTGATAGTAATGTATGATCATGTACCTAATAACCTATAATCTATTATTGGGAAGACTGCCGATAATTACATTCGTACAATAAATTTCGTTACAATTTAGACAAAGGAGTATTTTATTTCAGGCACTACTACAAAAAATCTTTATATTTCGTCGAAGTGAATATCTGTCTATGAATAAGCTTTTAAAATAGGTTGTCTTGAAGTGATGCCAAGCTGAAAGGAACGTAATAAATTACTGGTGATTTCGTAAAGATCATTTGCTTCTTGAATAGAAATAGCATTAATGTTCAAAAAGAAATGTGGTTATATCATTAAGTTCAAGAAACTATCGAACGCAACAATGGAGAGTGTCGCTAATTTGCGGCAATTAATTCCTTGTGCATAATGGTTGCCGTCGTGCGTGTTTTCATCTTATTCATATTTCTGCTACAAACGGTTACCGCCTAGCGGTAAATCAAAATTTCTATACATTTCGGTATATTCGCTCGTTGTCACAGCTCTGGTGTTCGGTGACCGTGAGAAGTGTAGGGTACAGGTAATGCTTTTATGCAAAAATTCGTTTAGTAGGTACTAGTAATAATGTAATGCCTTCGCAGTTATGAAAAGACTTAAGTTACATAAACGAGCTGGCTTGCCTCTAAGGTAGCTTCTGTAATCGAATCGAATAATGGAAGCTCATTTGTGTAACAAGAAGTTCAAATCGATCGTAGAATACATATTTATAAAATATTTGATAATATTGATTCGTTAATCTGTTTAGGAGTTTATATTTAAAAAAAACAAAAAATAAATAAAAAAATACTTAAATAGGACTTATTCCATTTCCTATTTCTAATTCTTAATTCTATTTTCTATTACGTCACTATTACTATGGCAATGATCGTGGTACATTATTTATGCATGTGAAAATATTTTCATATATTTTGCTAGCCATAATATAACTGAAAAAAAAAAATTGACAATGGTTTGTCAATGTTTATGATTTATGTAGGTGTAAAGAATGATGTCTGTCGATTTTTCGCGTATTTAATTTCAAATTACTGTAGAAATAGATAATTTAAATGGGTTAAATCAATTAAAAATAACGAATATATAATTCATATTTGTGTTACGTCCTTTTTAAACTATAAACACAAAAAGTAAGTACTTACTATCATTTTATTATTTGCGATTGTCAAATTATAAGAATTTAATATTATTTAAACATAATTAAATAAAATTGTGTTATTAAATTCATAAATAGACGAATTATGTTATTTTCTAAGCGTATTCAAAAAGTTAGTATTTAATATTTATAATTAATAAAATTACATTATATACATTAAAAAAAAAACACAAATAATATTTATGCAGGTTTTAAAAATAATAATTTCCTAATTAAATTAATTTATTTCGTAATTCCTGAGTACATTTTATTAATATATGTAAGTATTATATTTATTTAATAAAAGAACGATCACTGCTTTTCCTATTTATATAGAAATGGAATCCGAGACTAGTCGTACACTGCGACGTCATAAGCAGGAAGAAGACACCTGGCGGCGACGTTGTGGCTGTCTCCGGACCAGCGAGAAATTGAAACAGATTCTTGATTCGTTTCCCCCACCCCCACCACCAACACCAGACCATGCAGAGAAGAAGTCCATTACCCCTGTAATATGATTTTGATTGTGTGATTTAATTTGAAATTTCAACATCTTAAGTTATTTTTATTTAATATAGAGACAAAGATTTTTTCATAGTTTATGTCAAACAAGAATAAAATAGGAAATAATACTCTTGCTCTTTTGCCGAATTCAAGCTTCAACTAAATTTATTTAGCGGGTTTTAGTTTAGGCAAAGTTAAGTTGAAATTTCGAGACGACAATTGAATTATGTATTGGATACGATTCCATTAATTTAAATTATTATTCGTAATAATAATGTTATTTTTATTCATAGCTAGGAAATAATTGTATATCCGCATATTGCACACATGTTCATCAAACTTGCCCGTCAACTAAATTGGGGAGATTTTGCGAAGAATCATCAGAAATTTGCGCAGAGCAATCTTTAAAAGTAAGTTCTTTATGTTCATACTTTTTATTTTATCTTTAATTATTGTATTTATTAGGATATAGTGACGTTGCTTTGGTAAAGAGGGTAAAGTTTATTGAAATTAAAAAGTTGTATCAAATACTTATCCGATGAAAAAAAATAGGATATTCATTGTCTATAAAACAGCTCCTTTACGTTTATACGTACGTTAATAACATAATTTTATTTAATTTTAAGGACAATAATACCAAAATTATTATATTATTTATGTGTACTGTATAACTACATATATAAAATGAATGCTTATTTGCGTGTGTGCGTTTATACACCGCTAGTAAATTTTATTTCGAGAAACTGTGGTGAGCTGTTCATTGCAAGTCAGGATAGTTTGTAAAACGTTTTTTTTTCGAATATTTGTGTTTAGATCAGATCTATTGCTAGGTAAGTACATGTACCTAACATAAATGTATACGTGAAATACGATAAAATCGCCACTATGTGCATCGTGACCAAGTTATCAACCACAGAGGCCATAGCATGTTCCTAGAAGTTATTAAAAATTCTATCACTTAGGTAATGCTACTGATGTTAATCTAATCAGGTTTATTGTTGATGTTAAAAATATATCATGACGTTTTTATTAAAAATAAATTATATATATAATTAAATATATCAATATAGACTAGGTAATGCTTGGAACGTGTTGCTTCTTTAATAATTTGCCATACTAAGCCTTCTCCCAAATGTCATAACTTCAAAAAATTAATTCAAGTCGGTGAATAGTGTAGCGCAGACATTATAATATTAATTTTATAATCTAATCTTACTATATAATTATTAAACACATGTAAATTACTATATATTTCATAATTGACACAACGATAAAGTGCAGTTTCGAATATAAGCTGTGGGAAATTATAATTATTATCAGTAACTATTTTATATATATATATATATATATATATATAATAATAATAACTATATTGATACAACCCAACATCCAGTCAATGTACCACAACAGGACAAACTTCAAGTAACTAGCAGGTTATGACTCTATTCCATCTGACGGTTCCACTGCGGATACACATCAGAATCATGATGTTTTCATTCAGCGTCATGGAACAAAATAAACACAAATAATAGTAATATTAATGTAAATATTCGGTGCTGCTTGACTAGATTTGAGCTCCCAGTATTCAGATAAAATCCATATGTTCTATAGAGTGCATAGAACATGTATCTTCTTCACGGCTATCATTAATAATAATTTATTATTATTATTCCTCTCAAACATATGTATAAATAAAATTAATTACCTTAAAATGAATAACATATTTAATCAAATATATTACCTGTTCGTTTTCAAACAATACAGAATATGCAAGTATAATTTGGCTACCTTGTTCGATGAACCCAAGGAAGGCTATTCGAGTGTTTGTACAATTTACTCGTGATACCAATCTCTCTAGGTTAAGACCAGCATACAGTCTATAAGCAGTCAGCATAAGTTCCGTACTTGCTGAATATTTCAAATTCTAGTAACGACTTTAATCTTAATTGAAATCAAATACAATCGTACCATTTTATTAAGTTTTATATGCATTGTTATTTATACGTTTCCTTCCTTTTCGGATGTAGGTAATATTTGTTGGAGTTACACAAAGCGATATTTGTTAAAGTAACATTCCTTTGCAAGCGTTTGAATAGATTAAATTAAGTTGTAACGTTTTAAATAGTTGCTTGTTACTATTGTAAAATTACGAATGGTTTTAATACACTGCTCGAATAAAGTATATTTTGATTTATTATCTGAATCGCGAGAACCAATCTGGTCCAATGGAAAATGTGAATTTTGATCTATTGATACGGGGTTTTACCCGGGCAAGTGTCAATTAGTTTTCATGTGCTTAATTTATGCTTATAATTCATCTTGCGCGGCGTTAATAGGAAACATCGAAAAATTCGTGACGAAACTGTGAACCCGCTATTAAGCGTGTTGAAATGAATTTAAACCTTATTTTCAAGAGTGGATGAGGCTTTTGCCCACCCGTGGGATATGAGGACTGTGTGGACTCAGGCTGTTAAATTTAGATTAATGATACAAAGTCCTTAGTATTATATACTAGATTATTTACGTACAGTTGATTTTCATAATGTAACTTCTGTCGATGGTAAGTTTTCTATGAAGAATGATAATTGTATATCTTCAATGTTTTAAAGGTAAATAGTCATTCGTGGCGAATTGTGACCGAGCTGGTGCAACTGCTCCAGCTGTCGGTGACCGCGACTGCGCTGGCGTTGTACTACCTAATTTACTGCTACATGCAATTAATCTATTACACTTTGAGGAGCGCTTTGTACTTTCATAATGCTGATGGGTTAGTGAAAACAAATCTAAATCATAACTGCTGTTGTGTATAAAAAATACTAATTGAAACATACAAATAGTATTCATGATTTTGAAGGTTATAAAATCTAAATAATTGAGTTCAAGTTGATAATATTTTTCCTTTTCGCAGTGCAATGAAGATAACAATAGGCGTTGTTACAATAACGTCCATATTTGTCGCCTTTAACCTGATAATAAGACTCGAACGCTTCATTGGAGTATTTTAAAGATAAATTAATGCAATTTTGTATTTCGTTAGGACATTGCTTTAATACATTTTTATTAATCTTAGCTTGTTTTTTTTTTCCCATTGCTTGTAGAAGTTTTAAGAAAGTGACCATTTATCAGAATTATCAGGTGTTCAAAAATATTCGGTTAGACGAACGGCAAATAGACCACCCGATGGTATGGGATGTGGTGACCGACGCTCATAGACATTGGTGCTGTAAAAAATATTAACCATTCCCTATATCGCCAATGCGCCATCAACCCTGTGAGCTAAAAAGTTGTCCCTTGTATAAACGTAAATTAAACTCGTTCAACAGAACATAGTTCTATCTATAATATAATAAATAATATGAATGTCCTTATTCTTGGGACTTATGTCCAAAATTAATGAGAAGTTTGTAGAGGTTTGAAATTTTGAACTCATTCCTCGTAGTACATTAATCAATTTCATCACCTCCTAAACCACATGAAGATATACAAAATGTTTCATTATATATAACGAATATAACTTCGAGATAAGTGTATCAGAATATATGAAGTACGTGTATATATTGATGCTTTGTGCCACTAAGGTAAGAACTACTCGTGGAACATTGCAGCATTGACTAGCTGAAGAGATACGGAGGCTGCTTTGCCCATTGCCCACTTCACTGGCAACCGCCGACCGAGACGCATGTACCGAGAACTTACTCACCGATACCTAAACTTACCGATAGTTTTCTCGTGTTTTTCATATAGTGTTCTATACTTTTTATTCACGCTATTCGTCTTTGTTTGAGTGGAGTGTAATTAAATGACACAGGGGCAAAAAGTGTCGGCCTCTGAGTGCATCTTTTGTGCAAAATGGTACCAAATATGAGGTGAGTGGAGTAAGATTATTGTTTACTTTTTTTATAATGTGACTGAAATTATTGTTATTCACATTTTTAACTTTTTTTTTATAAATTAATTTGATAATTGTACGGCTCAAGTATAAGTTTGTGACACATGTAAATAAAAGCGGTTACAGTGCATATCACTAGTCCATTAATAAGTATATACGTACATATATTCATTAAATAAAGAAATAATGTGCTTATATCGTATCGGATAATACATACTTTTTTATATATCTTTGTAATGCAGATCTATCAAAAAGGTTGAATTAGATGTAGTAATTTATAAAAAAACTTAAACATTTACGATGGGTTGAAGAATTGTGATATTTTATATTAATGTGGATTTAACATAACGTATGGTTATAATTATTTTATGTCCAGTGAATAGCTTGTTAGGCTGCAGATCGCGACGTCCCAGGTACGAATCTCAAGTCAGATTATTAGAAAAAAAATGGGCTTTTCTTTTAAGGAATTCTAAAAACTATCTGGAGTTAGGAAGTAGGCAGTGGTTATGTTCACCAATTTTTGCACTTGAACACATAAAATAAAACAAGTAACTAAGTGCTAAAATAATTGATAGTTCGAGTGGCGATTGACTATGCCTTTTGCCGAGTATTGTAGTCCAACAATTTTTTTTATTACAATGTGATCTACGAATAAATTTCACCTTTAAGTTTCTGAAATGCATCAAATAAAAACCATAAGCAATTCGTCAAAGTTTCGCGGATACTGATACAGAGATATTTTATATTTATATCCACAGATAAAAAGATGTTCAAGCGCGGTGTCAGATAGAGTTTAAAAGGCATAAAGCTGCCGCGAAAAATTATGTTTGTACTAGTTCTGTGACCCCGCTACGCTTCAATGGAATAAATGGCGTCGATGATTTGCTTCCACAAATTCTTAATATAATAATTTGGATATCAAATAAAAATCAGTTTCAATCTTTCTTTGTGGTTTATTTGTAAACTGTTTTATGGTAATCAAATCTTTTATTTTCTTAGGTCAGTCTTTGTTAGGTTTCCTTGGTTTATCTTTTTGAAAAGTACTTTTTTTTTTTAAAACTGTACATAGTTTAAAACTAAGTCGATTCCCGTTGCCTTTACATCTAGACCTTTTAAACTCTGCAATGAATTTTAATGCGGTTTTCATCAATAAACAGAGTGATTCAAGAGGAAGGTTTATATCCTAATACATACATATCGTAGTACAGAAAAGCCAAGAATTTAAACTTTAGGAAAGCCTAAATTTTTCTTTTATGTTTGTTCTTAATCTAAACGTTGTACATAGATGTTTCGTTTGGTACAACTCTTTCTTATTTTACTAAAGATTTTTCAATAAATAATATAAAATTATTGAGAAAAATTATATATAAAAAATAGATCAATAGATTCCGCGCATTTCGGGGAAGGTTTTAGAATAAAATATGGCAGACAACGCCTGCCTGTAATGATAGTGGGAACAATAATTGTATAAGATGTTTAATTGTATAGTAAAAAATTTTTTTTTTAAATATGCTCATTATACTTTCTACAATTTATTTTATTTGTATGCATTGCATTAAAAACTATTTAGTGTGTAGTTTTATTTATACAATTACTGATTCATTAGTAATTAATGGATTGTTAATATTTTGAACGGTGAATAACGTATGAATATAATGAGTCTGGCGTGGAAACAAAGTGTAAAACGTCTGATGTGACCCGACGCGTGCGTTAACGGTGCGTTCCGGCTTTGATCAAAATCATAGTCGTCACTTTTACGCTGATCATGCTAAACAACTGTTGACTTTTATGAACTTCCATAATCCATTCAATTCAAGGAACTGGTGTTACTTCTCATCAAGAGTGAATTATATAAGGGCTATAATAGGGGCCGAACTAGTGACTTACATCATTCTTGACATTCACGGATAAATAAATGGTCACAAAAGTTTATTGTACGTAAATCATAACGTCGCTAGAATGCTACACTCGGAGGAACTTAGGCTGTAAGTGTACCCTGAATTTGATTAATACGAAGATAAAATATGAAATATTTTTTTTATTTTATGACAATATACAATCTAAATAATTCATAAATAAGTCTGTGAGATTCATAGGACTAGATTAGTTAATTGCATTCCTAAAAAATATTACATACATATAATATGTCATCATCTAAAGGATAACAGAGACGACTGTTTGGATGGACATCGGCTCCTTTTTAATCTACAAGCTATTCTTAAAAATCTTAGTGAGAAATGTTTAAAATTTACTTAAGGTAATAAACCATTTTGATGTATGTAGGTCCTTCATTATTGTGAGCCGAGATGGCCCAGTGGTTAGAACGCGTGCATCTTAACCGATGATTTAGGGTTCAAACCCAGGCAGGCACCACTGAATTTTCATGTGCTTAATTTGTGTTTATAATTCATCTCGTACTCGGCAGTGAAGGAAAACATCGTGAGGAAACCTGCATGTGTCTAATTTCAAACAAATTCTGCCACACGTGTATTCCACCAATCCGCATTGGAGCAGCGTGGTGGAATATGCTCCAAACCTTCTCCTCAAAAGGGAGAGGAGGCCTTAGCCCAGCCGTGGGAAATTTACAGGCTGCTAATGTAATGCGATGTAGGTCCTTCAACATTTTTATTATATTATCAACATTGAAAATCCTTTACTTTGAAAACTATTTATTTTTTTACGATAGTGTTTAGACTTAGATCTGTCTCTATTAATTATATATTGAATAACAGAAAAATTTAATATATAAAAAAATTAAACATAGTGATATTAGATTTAAGCGCATTGATAACATTTAATCAGTCGGTTATTGCGGACTTTGCTAAGCAATTACACAGTTAACCTTTTGATAATCTAAAATTACTTCTTAAAATCTTTCATATCTTTAAATATAATAATATTGCATAAGCAAACAATTATAACAATTAATAACCTTACATAGAATTTCGAGTCCGGAGAGGATGCAGTAATGAGGCCACAGAGATGTTGTAGGAAGCGGTGCGAGGTCACTTCCTGTCCAAGCCGATTTCCATTATCTATTATAATATAATATAAAAAATGTAATAAATTTGCTGTTTTCATGAAACTGTTCCGTTCAATCCGCCTCAAACATTCTGTGGATTGTCTCCATTAAACTCTACATTTACCATTTCATTTTTTTTTAATGTACAGACCTTTTTCAGGCAGTGATTGTATCCATAAGTACGTACATACAAATGATACCTGTATATTTTTATACAAGATTTACTAATTAACACATTAATTAATAAAAAAAAATAATGAGAATTCGTTTTTAACAGATAAGGTGAAATTAAATTTAATTCACACAATATGTCTGGGTTTTACAAGCTGTGTGTACTGTTCTTATATACATTTAATACGTTCCTTTATATTCTGGAAAATAAAGTTCTTAAGGGGTTATTGAAATCTGAATATCTAAGTACAGAGTTTTGGTCTCAGCAGTTCGTTCTCAATATGTCTCATCAAAATAATTTCAAACTATGCTTTGTTGGGCGTAAAAATCTTGTAATCGCCGCTCGAACAAAAGACATAAACGAGCGCGTAACGTCGCATGCGCAGACGCCGTTTTACAGAAAGTCACCGTTACATGTTTTATTTATGCATTTAAGTTATACAAGGTCGTGATATAAGGCTATTGAATCATTTTGTAGTTTGTAAAACGTTATCGTATGTAGTTTAATATTGTCATATTTTGTGATTTGACTAGTAAAATCGTCATTGAAAATATTCTTTAAATTTCTTAACATAAGAAATATTAAGAAATTTAAAAGTTTATTTTTTAACAAAAGAACAAATACACTTACTTTGAGTAATTTTGTTTGTTCTCATTTACGCTTCAACGCTCAAAACATTGATGCTTTAACCAATCGATGTTTTTGCATAAGTATGGTTTGAGATGTAACAGATAGCTCTTTATTTCGAACGAACAAGTAGCATGAAGTCTATGCGGACGAGTAAAATCGCGGGAAAAGTGTAGAAAACAAATTGAATCTGACTTGAATAGATTTTTGTAAAACATTTTTAAAAAATGTGTTTTCTATTTTAGGTACACAATATATATATATATATATAAAGATATTTTATTGTGTTCAATATATCGATACTATGTCGATAATATATGAAATTGTGTGCAAAATTACAATCAGTTTAATGGAAAAGAAACTAGTTTACAATCGCTTGTAAGATTACGTACAACATTATTAATTGTTTAATTAAAATTAAAAAAAAAACCATACATTTTTCTTACTATTTGAATTAAAATAAGTTAAAGTTAACTTTTTTACCGTTCGATAACGAAAACGAATACAATAGATCAAGCGTAAGTAATACCATAAACAAGTGGATCTCGAATAGAAATTGAAAATTACACCATGTCGTTTTACCATCGATAACGGGTAAGCCAGATCGTGTTCACGAACAGAGCCATTATAACTGAGCTGTTCAAAACTATTTGATACTATTAATTGCAATATTTTGATGAAATCTATTAAGTATTGTATATTATAGAAAATTGTAAATTCGTATTTTATTCAAGGAAAACAATGCAAAGGTAGATTTTGCAGAGGTAGAGGTGAGCACTAATTATTCACCGACCCGTATAACCTTTTAATATTAAAATTGTATTTAGAAGGTTAGGGAAGGCTTGGAGGCCTAAGGTCTGGTCTTCTTAACAGGCCATAGCCCAATAGCGGGACACTCACGGGCTATTTTTTTCTTTACTTTATTTATTAGTAATTAATTTATTTTATTTTGGAAAACAAAACGGGGCAAAATTTTACAGTAACTATTTAAGGACTTTTTACCATTCAATCTTTTAACTACAGGAATTCAATTTAAATACATCCGTTAGCATGTTTTATCTTGTTAATTACATTTAGTCAATGCGATACTGTTAAGGACACAAAGGCTATGCTTCAATAGACATCACAGGTCACTGACTGTGCGTCTGAGATATATCAAAAAGTGAGACTAAGAAGTGAGGCTAACCTAATGAGATGAAGGCAATCATGTGGAAAATTAGATAATGTTATATGTCAATAATTGATTGAAATAGTTGATTATTCAATTACTTTTATTGAATAGTTTAAAAAAATGTCCGAGCGACATTTTTGTTCTATGTTAACAGCCACCAGGACGCATTTTTTACAACGTTTACAGTTTCTTTTTACTTTTAGGTACATTGAAATGTATACCTTGATCATGTACCGTTTTAAATTACTTTTTTTATTACGTATTACGTACGTCTTTTGGTTTTATTTAAAACCAAAAGAAAAAAATACAATGGAATTTGTAATATTGAATTTGAAGAAGCTATTCTTCTACACTTTGAGTATTAAAATCATTCCCTATCCAATAGATATTTGATTTTCCAATGATGTGATTAGGTTAGGGCTTGTTCTTTGTGTATTTTTATTAAGATAATCATTACGATCAGAATTGAATCACTGCAGCTACCGCTCTTGTAAAACAATTTCATAGATCACAGTCCACGGTAATGACGCCGATATTGATTCCCTTGGTTCAATCTTCAGCCCTGTCATTACTCTGCCGTGTCTTTTGACCCATCATTACATCTATTATAGACAAAACCATGATACTATCACGGCACAAGCTCGACTTTTATTGGTTATCTTGACTTTGCGTGTAATACTAATAATAATAATACGATTATATTATGTTTGATTATATAATATATTTATTCGCACAAAGTAAAAGTATCAGTTATGAGTTCCTTTTAAGGAACAGGTTTAGTGCTCCTATGTCGGTTTCGCTGCGCGGCCGGCGCTAACGATGTTTTCCTTCACCACTGAGCAGATAAATTATACAAGATTAATTTATCTATGACATATATAGTTTAATATCATTTTAATTATTTAACTTATATATGTTTGTGTTGTTCCAGATTAATCACAATTTGCGGATTCTGCATTTTACATGTAAGTAAGAATCAATAATTTACAGTTTTAATTTATACTATAATCCTCGAATATATTACTATCCTAATATATTTTAATTATTCTAAAGGTAGTGCACACCATTACGCCTCACACACGCTTAGACTCTTCAGCGGAATCTGCGGAGCTGTCAACAGAGTCATTCAGTTCTCTTGAATCAGCTGAACTAAACGAGGGTTCTGGAGATGATCCACCTTCCTTGATCGCTACTAGCAAGGTAATAACTATAATTATTATCTAATAAAATCATTCCGACATCCTATCATTTTACGTTTAATATATTTATTATTCTACATCAAAAGTGTTACGAGATTATTTTTTTATTAGCTATTATACTTCAATGTTCATTTAACAGAATGAAACGAGAGAGGCACTTAAATCGGACGGCAGTGAACAGGATCCAGTAAGTAATTGTATTTTTTTTTAAGTATTTTTATACAACATAATTGAAAATGTGTTTGTAAAATTTTGGGACATCAAGGTACGAAAATAAGTACATATATGATTCATACAGTTTAATTTAAAGTATCAAATTAATAAAAAAACTACTACGTATGAAATTATTATCAAGTGAGAGCTGTAGAAATGACTATATTGTTAGGAATATAAATCATATTTGTAAAATGTAGTAAAATTGTCTATGTCTAAATCTCACTGTCTTTGATTACAATAGATAGTAGTATATATAATATTTGACATTATGCCAAAAGGCTATATTAGAGTAGAGTAGGGTATATACCAGGAAAGATTATACATTTAAATATTAAATATTTTCTAAAGATGCTCTTCATGATATACGTTTTGGGAGGTTATCTGGGGTCGGCGCAGTGTATTTATGACACTTCTTTATATCGTATTGATTATACTTTTACGGACGTTACTTGTGAATGCTTTTTCTGGTGATTAATTTTTTACCTCTCTACACGAGAGGTTTAGGTCGTAGTTAATACAGGTGCTTAACAAATATTTATTATAAAGGTGTAAAGTTTTACTTTATACAGTTTGAGTACTATAAAGTTTTGATTGTCATTAATTTAATTTGTCGAAGTTAAATAATAAAATAAAAAAATGTGTTAAGGAAAAGTATTTATTTTTTAAAATTTGCATCTCTAAAATCAAACTTTTTATCGTGATATTATATATTTAATATTAGTTTTGAAACATAGGTTATATGTTTATTGTTCGTGACATGGACATATTTAAGTAACGGCCCTAAAATGTGCACTATGTAGAGGAGAAATATTTCCTTCCAATTAATGAGAAGGCTTGTTCCATCAAGTTTTCATGTGTGGCAGAACATTATTTAGCACTTGCACGTTTCTTCACGATGTTTTCGCGCGTTAAAATTCATTAATGAATGTCTGAATTTTAACACACATTCTGCAGCAGTTTATCTCCGCACTTATTTAGCACGCATTGAGCATGTCCGTTTTGAATAAGATAAAAGATAGCTCGATGTCTAATTAGACTTGTCGCAAGTTTTACAACAGTTTGACAAGATGTTTTTTTTTTGTTAATTTACTATTGAATTATTTCATAGCTTGTCTGTCATAAAAAAATTGTGAACAGTTTGAGTTTAAGAAACAAATAATTTATTAACAAAGTAAAAAATGTCTTTTAAAGACACCGTAAAAATGTTATAGTGATTAATTGACTATCTAGAATAATTGTGGTGTCTTGCGCGGTACTTTTCTATAAAGCTTCACGGCTAATATGTGTATATCTCCATACAATACAACCTTGAATGAATGTAAGAGATGTATAACACTCGTTGGAACAATGAACCATCTCGCTGCATAAATACATAGCAGCGCTCTTTTATTTACGTCTTACCAAACATCTTGCTATGTGGCTCAATGTCAATGACTATTATTGTATAAAAAGGCTGCTTCTACAGAGCATGCCGACGATCGATCTAACTATGTTTTTTGCGATTTCTTTTTCAAGTCTTTCTTTTTAATATGTTATTAGTAGTACTTTAATAGATTTCAGTTGATGGTAACCCTTTATCCAAGCCTATGTAGGTACCACCCACTCGTCACATATTCTACTACCAAACGGCAATGCTTAATATTCGGTTTTTCCGGTTTAAATGGTGAGCGTATAAGTAAAATTACAGGCACAAGGGTCATAACTTCTTATTTTTGGAGAAATAAGGCTAATTTCTTACAACGCTAACGTCGATAAGTGATGATGGCCACTTACTATCAAATGGCCATTTTGCCAGACCACCTATATAATGATACAAAAGACTAGAATTTTTCTTTTATTAAATTACAATGTATTTTATTGACTTCAGAACGCAAAATATAAAAACAGTAATAGAAGTAAATCTTATCTAATAAATATATCTAAATGAAAATCAGGCAACCATACGACATTGTGGGTCTTGGTTTTTCTTGCACTTTCTAAAATTATAAGTTTCAATATATTGGAAACCTATATATAAAAAAGCAAAAACGTGAAATTCAAAATCAGGTTAAAATAATCATTCATTTCACGCACACTCGACATAAATTTAAAAGCTTAATTTTATGTGATTCACTCTATGACGGGCCAAATTTACCTGAAATTTAAAAAAATAAGAAAAAAGTGTAAATTGTATGAAGTTGTACGGGTATACTCTCACTTTTAAAATGGAAATATCTCGGAATTTCGCGGTTTGCTCTACAATTCCAATATAGCGGTTTCATAGCGCAAAATAGATATAAAAAAGAATAATAAACTATTTTACTGTACTGCAAAGTGTCGCTAACAATTAACATTACCCTTTCCATAAATTAAGCAAACAGTGATTGTCAACAATTTTTTCAAGCTGTTTTATTTTTGTAAACGAGTATAACTTTCGATAGAAAATATTAACAAAAATCTTATGAATTGTTTCAATGTTAAATTTTTAATTAAAATAAATGTCTATGCATGCCAAATATATAATACGTAGAGAGTAAGTACTAAGTTCGTGTATCTTTAAATTCAATTCCATCTTGTCAAATGACTATTCAAAAGATATTTAAAAACCTACTAATGAAAGGAAATTTGATAACCAGATTATATATTATAGTTAACTGATTGAAATAAATAATTAAATATATAATGCATATATTTTTAATTGAGTTAAGTAAAACTTTAAGTAAGTTACGTTAAAGTAAAAGAATAAGGTTCAGAATTTGGAAATCAAGTAGCTTATTACTTAACTCAACATTGAAATATATATCAGATAACAATGGAATAAAATCAACAAATGTTATAGTATATTTTATGCTTGAGGGAGGATGGTCCACGCATCCATTGCCCAACCTATACATGTAGCGAACAAGAGGCCAGCGGTTGTTTTATGCAATAAGTACAATAACATTGCGAAGGGCCTCTCTCATCTCATTTAGTTATGATGTTATTTTCCGTCCAGTAGTTATGAATTAAATTCAAATTTTATAAATATCACTCCTTACAATAAAAATTTCATAATAACTGTCACATTAACTATATTTGAGTAAAATGAAGTTAGTGGATTTCTATTTATCTATTTTTAAATAATGAGATCTAAACAAATATAATAATAATATCGGTATCGAGCCAATTGATTTACGATCAATCTAAGCTATAAATGTAACCTTTAAAGTTACGATTAAAGTTTTTTTAATTTTCCATGTTTTGAAACATTGTCTATAACTAAAAACCGCTTGACTTATTAAAAAATAAATAGTTCGTAATATCTATTTAGTTTTAGGTTTGGTAGAGTTCGCTTGATCGCAAGGAATAACAATTTTCTCTCTGGCTACATGGACATAAATTAAAAAAAATAAAAAAAAACACAGCGTATTATGTAGCCTTGAAAGTATAATCTATCATAATGTGTCAGTCCCATAAATAGACAAACAAACAAAGTTGATCTCCTTATACCTCCATGTGAATATAATAAAAGTTCATTTTAATTCTGAGATAGACAGATAATTACATCGTAATTTGAACAGATAATATGATTAACAAGTTGTAAGTAATCGCTGATCTGTAAAAGTTCCTTGATAGTTGAAGATTTTGCGAGTTTGATTAGATTAACACTATGGGCTCGTGAGAAGCGTCTGTCATAGTAAGTTGATCATTGCAAACATTGTTAAGATAGCCATCTCTGACCCGTCGGCAGCGTGTGATTGTCAGTTACTCGACTCACATTGCACGCCATCATAAGCGTGGACGCATTTTGTTTGCCCTACATTATTACCCTTCCCATGAAATTGTAAAGAATTAAATTGGTTTCGTTTTAATGTACTGCTAAATGAAAATAAAATTAAAAGTCAAGTCAAGTTTAAACCTGTAAGAGACCAATTATTATATTACTATTTACATTTGTAAACGTTTTTTTGTATGGTAATATTTTATTACTCTTGAAGTCACTCACGATAGTATCTAAATCAATTTAAGATAATTTAGCAAGTTATAACTTTAAATATTTTTTAGAAATATTTATTTCACGAAAGTACTTACAAACTGAAATCTAGTATTTAAAATTCTTTACAATGCTCTGAAAAGGTTAAACTGAATATTTTAAGTATTACAGACAATTGTTTCCTATAGGACACGATGATTCAATAATATAAGCTGTCACGCTCCCAATTTGTCTAATTTGTACCTGCAGATGAATAGATTTATTTTTTTGTATCGAAACCAATTTGCTGGAGTAGTGTAGCGACGGAACGTAAGTACTGCTGCGGCCGTCCACTGGCCCAATTTTCATAATGCGTGCAGCGGCTGCGGCGTGCGAACCGCCCTGGCACACTTTGTCTTACAATCTTCGATAATATTTTTTTGTGCAAAACTTTCATGGGGTCGTGACTGTGAAATGGTGCATTAACGACGGTAATTCAATACTTTGATTTTTTTTTTTAATAGAAAAACTAACTGATCTTAATAGTAAAATTTTATATCACTTATCGTATTTATCTAACGGCTTTACTTTCGAAAACTTTTTAGGTCAATGTTATGTTACTAATTTAAGTAGCGATTCTCGTAGGAAGTTGTACACATGTATGATTATCAAATGCAGACGAAGTCGCGTTTGCCGGAAGGACGTAGTTAGGCGCCTGTAGTTTTATCTCAGGGCTATCAAACGTTCCGTAGTGTACGGCTGTACGCGTCAAAAATCTTACCTCAACAAGACGAGTATCCGTGTTCACTTGATAATTATGGAAGGAAATTTATTCATAATTTTTAATGCAAATTATTTGAAAAGTTAAGGTCATAAACATTAAGGCAATGACCTAATGTATAACGTATTAATTATAATGTTATGTGACTTTCGGCAAAAAAAATACCATTCCATCTCAATCGATGGGAGTTCTAAAAGTCGGCTTAAGATTTTTTAATGTAAAGCATTAACCATCAGTAACATCAGCATGTAGCACCTGAAATATGTAACGTGGCGAAAGAAGGCCGGCCGGCTGGCAGAATAAAAATTATAAATCCTTCTGGATGTTTTGTAGTCGATTGTACTTGATTGTATTTTGGATATTTTTATAGTATTCATGTTTGTGGTAAACTACTTTGGGATAGTGTAACGCTTAAGACATCGAAACTGTAGTCATTCTTGAAAATTTGAGTTATTTCGTGCTATTTACATTTCAGAGTCCGAAAATCCCGTAAGTTTCTACAAAATAGGATAGACCCTACTCTTTCATATCAGGTCTATTATAATAGACGCCAGAAGGCTACGTAAGTCCACTCTCAATTATAATGGATATTTCCTAATCAAAGACGATCAGATTTAGACATAGACAGTTTTTTTTTTGTTTTGATATTTTCTTAACAGATATATTTAACAACGACAGCCTCGTTGGTCTAGTAGCCAGATATAAGCTCACAGCAGATCCCGAGGTCCTGGGTCGCTATGAGAGAAGGAATTGAGAGTGTACCTATATTTGCGCTCACATTTGTACACTATAATAAGTTCTGCTTAGGCTGGTTTCCCTTGAGATTGGCTCATCATCATAAACATAATCATATAACACGTTTTTTTCTCAGGTCGTATTCCTGTCTGACAAGAATGGTTATATCCCAGTTAGCATCAAGCCACGTTCTCCCGCAGTGGATTCAAGCTGGCGAGAACCTCCTGCCTGGGAACGAGAGTACAGACGACATCGGACAAATGGCAGCAGAGTACAATGTACGATTGTTTAGTAATGCACAAAAAAAAAAAACGAAACTAAATGCGTTATCCATCAATGAAATAATTGTATTTGAAAATATCTTAAAGATAAAAAAAATACGTAATTCTTTCATGTTTATATAAAAAATAGTATCGGCACACCAGGCTAGGCAAATTTTCTTTCATGTCTTCTCTGTTATATTAATTATTTGTCATATCCCTAATAGGAAGCCTGATCCTTAGCCTACTTTCATTGCATACACACAATATAACTTCTGTTTCGATTCTGTTTCAACGTATAGTTTTATTTTCATACATAACTGAATTACCGTTAACCTAAATGATAATATCGAAATTGTTAAACTACAAAAAATTATTTAATGTGTGACCAATTTGTAAACAGCGGATTTCCCATACATGCGAACTATTATGCTTGTTTTGCAAAACCGGACAAATTTTGATGCTATCAATAGACACACGCACTAACAGTCTTCCTTGCTCAATCTTTAATCTATCTTTTTATTTACGGGGAAATAACTTACTCTTAGCTCACGACTTAAACATAAAAATAAAAAAAAAATCGGTGTTTAAGAATAAAATAAATATTCTAAACTCTTGCTAGGACGTTTACATCTCATATCAACGTTTGAAATCTACACGCGTCTTTTATTACAATTAATACTGTTCTTCTTTTTTAAGATGAACGTATTCTCGTTAAATAAGTCAGATTTTTGATACAGATATTGAAGCAGAATGTCAAGATGACTTTATGAAGATAAGGGTTGGCTTCAATGGATCATTTAATGGACTTGTTTATTCAGCCGGTAAGTAAAACTGTCTTTAATATTAAAACTTATAAATAAAAATTTAAATAAAACCATTGTTTTGCAAATATAACTGACATATTCAGCTGTAAGACAATTAAGTATTTGATATTGCAGTAGAGATAAATATTTTTGATGTTAGTAGATTAGAGTGTCGTTTGACCACTAGTAAAGACAAAATGGTAGTTTTGTAATATCAAGGATAAAAGCTTGTTACTTCCAGTATTACTATTGTAAGCTTACTTAATGCGTATCGATGGTACAATAGTGGAGAGAGCTTGATATAAAGTAATGATCATCTTAATATATTTGATTAAACAGTAACTATATTATTTGACAGTGAGTCTGAATATGTGAGGGGTCTGTGCCGGATATCCTCACAGTAACTAACAGGTAGATAGAGTATTAATAGGTTAACAAGACTAAATACTAATTGTCTTATTAATAAAGTCGTAGTATCGACTTGGTATTTAAATATATACGAGTACATAATACTTGTACTAATAAGAATCGAACGCTCCGTCTGATGTTTTCACAATTTTTTTTATGTGCTGTAGCTATATATGTATTTTTTATACAATATTTTCTGCCACTTGTATTGGATTCATTTAATTAAGTATATACTAAATAAAAAAGAGTAATAAATGTCGAATCAATTCACCTTTTATATCCGTTATATTGACATCAAATGTTGATATGCGTATACAAAACAATCAAATTGTTGATGGTAATGTTCATTGATAGAGAATTCGGTTACCTACAAACACAAAACTAGAAAAAGAGCCGTAAAATTTTCATTTCATGTTCATTGGCTTAATAAGATTTACAAATTGATTGAATGGAATTTACACTGATATCTTAGATATTTATTGAATATTTGTGCAGTTTGTGTTATTAATCTGAAATCAAATAACGGAGTTTAATATGCCGTATTATGTAAATCAGTGGCAGATTTAAATATATAACGAGAATGCATACAGTTTTGCAGCCCTTTCGTTCGAGGAATAAATATTTTTTCCGCTATAATTTATTATTATTGATAATTCTAAATTGTCGAAAACAGAATGCCTTTGTTTTATTTTTTCGAATTCTTACAAGCTACTTATCATAATCGACGTTCACAGGTTATTCGTACGATCCAGATTGCATGTATATAAACGGTTCTGGTCGTGACTACTACGAGTTCTACATACAACTGAATCGTTGTGGCACTCTTGGAAGAAACAGTCAGCACGATGACACAAAGAAACATCCAACTGTGAGTATAGCAGGTTTCGTAATAAATATACATATATATACATACAAATTACAATTTTTTAAGATGAATAGTTCCAAACTTATATTAACTTTGACTTGGATGTTAGCTTTCTTAAATAGTTGTTGTGATTGATCCATAATTCAGTAAATAAACTTTCAGCTAAGTCTTTTTAGGCAAATATTATTAAAAGGAACAAAGTGTTTACGTTCGGGTTGTTATAAAAGTCTACTTATACACGTTTTATATTTGATGTAAAACTTTTCAACAGAAGAATCTGATGTGGAACACAATTACCGTGCAGTACAATTCTCTAATCGAGGAGGAGCTCGACGAACACTTCAAGGTGACGTGTGAATATGGATACGACTTTTGGAAGACTGTCACGTTTCCCTTTTTAGACGTTGAGTAAGTAATTTTAACTTCTTTTTAATAAACTTGTGAGCCGAAGTTTCCGGGTTCAAACTCGGGCAAGCACTTACTAATTTGTGTTAATAATTCATTTCGTGATCAGTGGTGAAGAAAAACATTGTGAAGTATCGTGTTAGAGCAGCATCCGTGAAATAAGTACCGAAACTTTCTCTTAAAAGAAGAAGTGTTAGATTAGGTGTTTTTCGATGGTCGTGGAATAAATTATCTTATTAATTACATAAATTTTAAATGTTTGCTTGTCTAGTCTTGTCTTAAATTTTATATGTTAGACATGTATCTTTTGACTACATTTATACACGAAGATGTACTTATATACTTATAATAAACACAGATTTAAAAACATATATAAAGTAAATATAGATAAAGATTATCCATTAAAATATGACGTCTTTGCATAATTAAAAAAAAAATACTGCTAGTTAGTTTAATAGTTTCAACTGAAAAACGGTAACATTATAGTCAATTAAAACGGTTTTGTTTATTATAAAACTAATTTATTTCTCAGTACTGAATTAAACCTGGCTCCAAAAAAGGCTAGAACAGGTAATAAATAATCAAATATTAAAAATAAATTATTTTTAAGTTAGATAAAGCATAATAACAAAAGGCCAGAAATCATGTCTAATGAAAAATAAAATGTAATGGAACAACGCATGTAATCGCAATGAAAGTGTGAGAAGATTTGCGTGTAAATCTATTGAACCGTGACATTATTTGTATTGAAAATCTCGTTAATAACATGACATCGTAATTTGATGTAGAATTTTAATAGCAATAAATTAGTTATTTAAATGTGACTCAAGTGTTAGTTGTTAGATTTCGAAAGTTTGCAATAAAGTTCATGTTAAAAAAAATCGTAAATTACAAACTTGAACGTATTGAAATAGTTTTTTTTTTTATTTCAATTCTTATTTTTATATAGTTAAGGCCTTGATGTTAATAATTCTTATGTAAATGAATGTATAGACCATTAGGTCAGGTATAATTAATTTGTTTCTTTTTTCGTATTAATAAAAAAAATCAAAAATGTAATATTCAATTTAAATTTTAAGTTGATGACTGACTTTATGACTAACATAAACATAATCAGCCTGTAAATTTCCCACTGCTGGGCTAAGGCCTCCTCTCCCGTTAAGGAGAAGGTATGGAGCATATTCCACCACGCTGCTCCAATGCGGGTTGGTGGAATACACATGTGGCAGAATTTCGTTGAAATTAGACACATGCAGGTTTCCTCACGATGTTTTCCTTCACCGCCGAGCACGAGATGAATTATAAACAAATTAAGCACATGTAAATTCAGTGGTGCCTGCCTGGGTTTGAACCCGAAATCATCGGTTAAGATGCACGCGTTCTAACCACTGGGCCATCTCGGCTCTATGACATCTTTATGACTACCTCTCTTTTATTAATTTATTGGGATTTTTGAGACAGGATTTTTGGTACAGACTTTGTAATGTTTATACATTTTAATATTCTTTTAAAAAGAGAAGGCAACGCAATGAAGCTATATATGTGAATACAAAGATTCTCCGTCAAATCTGCGCCGGGGAGGACGTTATTGAAATATTGACCGGAATTTTCCCCTGCAATATCCGTAAACATCAATTCTATCTTTAATTTAAAATTATATATAATACCTTTTTGGGGCACTTGTAGTTCAGCATAGAAATGTATAATTAGGAAAAACGACATCAATTTTTCTTTAGAGGTATATAAGTGAATTTTATATATACAACATTTTATTCCAAATATGCATATGACCCTATCAATTATGCAAATGTTCATACGTTACATTATACATTCTGATAGTTAAATCATGTAAGGTTTTATGTGATTTTTTTTTTCAGAGTAGCAACGGGTAATCCTGTTGTATTCACATTGCAACCGCCGGAGTGCTATATGGAGATTCGTTCCGGATACGGCGCCACAGGTGCGCGCGTCACCGGCCCAGTGCGGGTGGGCGACCCTCTCACCCTGCTGATATATATGAGGAGTGCATATGGTAAGCTTTACATGAATGTCAATAATCACTTTCATTTAAAAATAGAAATTTATAACTATACGTATATAAAACAGCTGTACACAGTACAAGTATATCAAATAATTGAGATGCTTTAATATTTATAAGTGACATAAATAATTAGGTGATAAATGTATTTTAATTGAAGTAGTACAATGGACTTCGTTCAAGTAAGATATACTAGCAATTTTATTATTATAATTCGACGAACTGGGAATCGATCAAATGATTTAAAAAAGAAAGAGAATAGAGGAGAATAAAAAATCTAGTATCCAATAATTAATAAGCAAACTAATTATATTTTTAAAGAGTAATATGAAATAAAAGAAAATTCTAAAATATTTGGCTCTTGCATAGACCATTAAATGTTTTATACTTTCTATTAACATATAAAAAATGCATTTTACACGCTATTCTGATAAAAAAGATTTTATTTAATTTATCAGAACGATTACGACCGATGTTCAATTATTTACCGTAACGAACAAGGGCAGAAAATTAACGGTGACCGATCATCGCGTGTTTGCTTCCTATTTTAATTCACAGATTTTCGATCGAAAGTTCATCGATCTCTTCATAGGAAATAGCTTGAAGCCATCGTCCCGATTAAATAAGTGTGTCAGTATAATTACGTGAAGTACATTTTTAATTGTAGATGGTTTCGACATTGTGGTCAACGATTGCTTTGCGCACAACGGAGCCGCGAAGAGGATTCAACTCATAGATGAATATGGGTGAGTATTGTTATATACCTTCATACGAGTTATTTTAAGAAAACAGAGTTTTAATAAAACTATTTTTGGAAGTAAATGCTTCGTGTTCTATATTATCTGTTAAATATATACCATCTATCCGCAATTTTTTGATCAAGATCCAAATGTTCTATCAAGCGGGTCGTCTCGCCTCTTTTAAAATATATATGTAGGTACATTTCATTCGGAATATATGTTACACATATGCATGTTGAAACATTAATTGGAATATTTAAAAATAACATTTAATTTAAATTCCATTATTATATTCTTAACAGACTGATGTGGTCTCATAATTTATTAATAGTAACATAAGATATGAAAAAAAAAAACATTTTTTTATCCAAACTTATAATTTAGGGACTTGCAATATTTATTTTATTATAATGTTTAATATAATTCCCTTACGAGCAGCTGTCCAGTGGATGACAAGCTAATCTCACGGTTCCGCGGCTCGTGGTCGGAGTCGGGCGTGTTCGAGACGCAGGTGTACGCATATATGAAGACGTTTCGCTTCACGGGCTCGCCGGCTCTCTACATTGAGTGTGATGTCAGAATGTGCCATGGAAGATGTCCAGTAAGTGCTTTGACGACGAATATTTTTATGAATTTAAGTTGATGCAAAATTATTAAAATATCCTCTCCTCTAGAGGAGACAGTTTGAGCTGATTTAAACTCACTCCGAAAATACGAGATGGTCGATAGAGTTATAGGGCACGTATAGATTTTCATCCGAATCATGCAGCTTTCCTCACGATTTTTTCCATAACGACAATGGAAAATGAGTAATTTATATTATAAATGAAGGATAATAAATTAAATTTTTGTTATTATAACTTTCGATTAAAATTTACTCTCTTTAACTACTGGGTCTTGTCGGTTCATCAGAAACAAAAGTCTACATGAGACATTATTTTCTATTCATTTACATATATGATATCGTTACATTTGTTAGAAAGGGTAGAAACTCTTGCTATCGAGAATTTATTAGGAAATTATAATTTCATATAATACTGACCAATATTATATTTTGAATTAAATTAAGTTTATACAATTACAATTTTACAATTAGAAGGCTATGAGAGTATGGTTTACGCCAGAGGACTCAGTAGTAATAATCAGTAGTGTGTAAATGTAATTTAGTATAAATTGTATCAAAACGAGACTAAGACCTCAAAAGTGATGATTTGTTGAAGATGATGTGATGAAGTGATGAGTATGTAGTTTGACTATAGCTGGGCCCTTGTTAAGGTCGGACAGGAAAGTATTACCAACTCACCAGATATATTTATACATATATATATATATACGACTATCTGTATTTCTGGATCAGAAATATATATATTCGTCTGTCAGAATACGAGTACAATGCATTTTTCGATTTGTACTTAATTATACCAGACAGAATTAGACCAACATCGACAAAAACAGTAAATTTGGTTTAAGTCTACTTAGTTTAATTTTGTAAACAAATACAAAAAGCAGAGCGAGATTTTTTCGTGTTTTATTTATGCATTTAAATTGAGTTCCGTTTCAACGAATAAAAGTAATGCCATGCTCTATTGCGCATGTCGTAGATAGTAAACGACAGGTGGAGATTGTGCAGGCCATGAAGAAGCTTGAAAAAATTAAATCATTGCGTTTCGAGCATTTTAACCATGAAAAGAAAGAAAAATTGGTTTAGTTAATGACCGATTAATGTGATACGATTGCCCTGTTTATCAAAGATTCGATTCTTACTCGAAAGTCGTAGACGTTTTATGAATATGTATATATATATCAAAGATGAATTATT
The DNA here is from genome assembly GCF_037043105.1 of Vanessa tameamea. NCBI lineage: Eukaryota > Metazoa > Arthropoda > Insecta > Lepidoptera > Nymphalidae > Vanessa > Vanessa tameamea. The sequence goes on from NC_087323.1 coordinate 5,549,975, forward strand.
GTAACCTATCCCGAAAGAGAACTCTAATAAACACGCTAAATTATTATTTTGTAACCATACGAATATCAATAATTAATGTTACGTACAACAGATAAAAATGTGATTCATTCTTATAAACTTTTTAGCATTTAGTGTACTTACTTTATTTATTAAAATGTTTCAGTCACAGCCTTGTCACTGGCGTAACATGAAGAGCGTGCGTCGTCGATCCGCCGACACGGAGACGGCGAGCGTCGCGCCGCGGCTGTCCGAGAACATCTCGCTCTTCCAGTCGCTGCGCGTGCTGCAGGAGGGGGAGGAGGACGACACTGTGGCCGGTGAGCACCAGTACATGTATACTTGGGTTTTCTATAGTATAACTGTATACAGTAATAGCTAGAAACTATATGGGCCACCTGATAGTAAGTGGTCACTAACGCCCATAGACAATGGCACTGTAAGAAGTATTAACCATTCCTTACATCGCCAATGCGCCACCAACCTTGGGAACTAAGATGTTATGTCCCTTGTGCCTATAGTTAGACTGGCTCACTCACCCTTCAAACCGGAACACAACAATACTGAGTACTGTTATTTGGCGGTAGAATATCTGATGAGCGGGTGGTATCTACCCAGACGGGCTTGCACAAAGTCCTACCAAGTAGCCGGGCATTGGCTTCCTCACCTTGCCTTTACGAAAAAAGCTTGCACTTCATCCATTGATCCACTGCGAATTGGTGGAATGCACTTGGTATTTGAAATTCATATTTCATGCGACAAGATAGTTCAAAATTCGAATGTTTTTGTGTGAGTTCATCGTTATTTTACGCAATATCTTCGGCGATTGAAACCTCATTATAATTATACTTTTATTAAAGAAATTATCTTCTTTTTTCTTGTTATTCGCTATCCTGCATCTTCCGTCTGGGTACCTACCACCCAATTATTAAATATTTTACCGATTAATACCATTCTATTTCGTTTTGAACCAGAGTAACTATAGGCATTCATAAGGGTCACGAGATCTTAGTTCAAGGTCTGTGGCCTATTGGCGATGTTATGAATGGCGCGACAATTCCCTACGGCGCCAATGTCTATAGGCGGTGGTGACCACATACATCAGGTGGCTAAAAGATCCAAGCATTAAACATCAATGTTAAATTATAAATGTATTTTGCAGCGATAGAAGGACAGACCTGCATGAAGACATCCTCATTATCGGCGATGATAGTGTCTTGCGTGGTGTTGGTGGCAGCGTTGCTAGCGGGGTTACTGGTTGCCGCACGCGGCTGGCGGCGCGACCGGCAGCGCAGCCAGCCAATACATGCATATGTTCCTCACAAGGGACGGATCAAATAGCTTTCATATTTATTACCAATAATAATGAGATTATAATATTGTATGTCATGAGTGAGTGATTGCGATACGTCCGGAAAAGTAACCGAATATTGAACATTATTTTTTGGTATCTTTTTACAAAAAAAAGTAAAACAATTATTTATATGTATTTTATGTGTGCTTGGAGTTCATGCTTTTAGTTTTAACAAATTCGAATGTGGTTTTACATGATGGGTGCGACAGACCGACATATTTCAGACTCGGTGACGACGGAGATTTGGAAAGTGTCATTGTTTGGAAATTCAATTATTAAATATATATTGATATGAAACTTTTTAAATGACAAATTGTGAGGATTTGTATTTTTATCGAAGAAAATGCATCTCCTCCTTTTTGCCTCCTTATTTATCCTCAACATTGTGATAACTGTAATGTGTCCGTAAAAAATATTATATAGGTAATTTAATTTATATCATTAAGTTATATTTAACACTAGATATAGGACGCCACGAGAACAAATTGTAAATACTATTTTAAGAATTTATATAAATTAAGATTTTAAGCAACTTTTTTTTTTTATTTTAAATGAAAAACCCTTTTACGAAACAATATATTTATTTAAAATACACGCTTTCAAAGAAATCAAATCACATCACACATAAAAACAAACATGAATTCAAAATTCGTTGTAAAGAAATTACTTAAATAAATAATAACAAAGGATGTATAAAACATGTAAAAATATTGCAATACTGTCATGATTTGTTCGTAGTTAAATTAAACTTGTACAAAGTCGACCTTACCTCGATTATAATAAGGTTCAAATTATAATTGATTTATGATTATATATTTAAGGTTTCTCAGCGGTGGGAAGTTTTTCTAAAACATTCCTTAAGTACTCTATGGCATTATCTAATATTTGTACTTCACATTTCTTTAGTAGTTTTATATTATTCCTGTAAAAAATAAACACAAAAATAAAAATACAAAATAAATCAAAGCAATGGAATTTATATTACTATACTAAAGCTTAAGCTCTGAGCTAAAGTCTCAGTCTTTTTCAAATTTAATTTAATTTAACAAATAGAAATATCCATTTTTTTAGGAGTTTACGCTTTAACGTCAAACATCTTACATAAATATAAGAATTTAAACCACAGGTAATGTATCTATGTAACAATGGACTACGGGATTAATGGAAGGAATGAGATTAGGCGCAGAACATTGATGACCTTTTTTAGGGGGCGTAACACAAAGTAGTTGGAATATAGTCTATTACAATAGCGATCTATGCAGGGGACGACGTATAATAAGTTTTTAGAATCGAAATAAATATATGTACCTATGCAAGGAGGTATCGGCGTCCCCGGCGTCCTTATACGCGGCTCGGACGAGGCGGCAGCGCGTGAGCAGGTAGGCGTAGGCGCGCGCGTCCACGGCCGCGCCGGCGCCGCCCGCCGACACCAGCTCGCCCGGCACGCTCTGCGCCGACCACTCCGTCAGCTCCTCTGGAATTCAAACGTGAAAAATATACGATTTATTCATTTACATTTGATACATACCTTTAAAGAATTTTACTTATAAATTTTTGGTAAATTTAATTTAATTGGTTATTTATTGTGCTCAAGATATTGTGTAAGAGTAGTTTTTTTTTACAAATTTTACCTGTGTTAGGCAGGTATTCATTCAAATCGTAAAATAATCTCTTGCTTGAAAACATACAAAATTTATCTAAACAATGATTTCTGATATTTACATGCACTCTATATTCTTCAACATGGAAAGTTAATAAAGTCAACAATCACTTCACTATTAATGGACCCCACGTGCATACAAAAATGTAAAACATCAAGTAATTAACATACAATTTTTCGATCTATAGATACTAATATTACAAAAGAGAAAGTCTATCTGTTGCTCCTTCACGGCCAAACCACTGCACCGATTTTGAAGAAATCTGGAATGAATTAAGCTTGAACCCAAAGGAAGAACATAGATTTTTTATATCTAACACCTAAATCACCCCTTAATCGAGAGCCAGGGCGCTGGCGACAACTATTACAAAATAAAAAGATTTCTGGAATAAACGTATCTAATTCAAACCCACCTTGATTCATGTTAAATATCCTTATAAACGCTAGTAGCTCTGCGCTTATTGGATTCGAGGTTTTATACAAGTTATAGTGCGTTATTCCAGCGAGACCAAGTTTCGTTAGGAGGCCCAACTTTGCCTCTCGAAGAGGATCACCGGAGCTGACGCCAAGTGCGAGTGACAGGCTGTCGTGTTGATTTTGCGGATAGACAAATCTGAAAAAAAGAAGACAAATGCTGTAAATTATTGTTTTAAGGAATGTCGCGGGTTGAATTTGAACCAGATTGGCACATGACCGGGGCAGATGGCTTTCGGAACGAGATACCTTAACTCAACAGTGGGATAAAGAGGCCCCTGGGGGTGATAATTATGATTTAGTAATATAAAGATTCTAAAAATATTTTGTTATAAAAAAATTTTAATACAATCTTAATTAACCTTTAAGCCATAAAATGTCCCGCAGTAGGCATCAATCAAATAATTTATTTTTAACGTGAAATTTGCTGTAACTAGCAGCTGTTCGTATTACCCATATAAATTAAAAAGTTACAAAAAACAGTTTATCTATAATACGTTTAAGTAATTATTAAATTTAAAAGATTCAAAACACATTTCAAACATTTCGGACTCAATGCAAAATATTAGTTTATATGATGTTATTTAATTTTAAATTATAATTTTAATAATTAATAAAATAAAGGAATGGTTATTATTTTCTACATCGCCAATGTCTATGGGCGGTGGTGACCAGTTACCATTAGGTTGTCCATCTTCCCGTCCACATATCTATTACATAATTATTTTTTTTAAATATGGAACAATGAGCACATCAATCTAAATAAGATATTATTTATTCAAAAGCGAAAAAAATAGATCTTGAAATACTTTAAAAACGTTCAAATAAGAACATTATTAAATTCATCTCGTACATTCCGATGAGAAATTCATCGTTAGTAAAACCTATACAGTGGAAGTCTGCCTGTATATTTCAACCTATAGTGAAATATCTATGCGCTGACTCAGTCAAGCAGCTCCAAACCTCCATAACAGGAGATAGTTGTGTAAAGACTGTTTCTGCTTATGAAATTCCTTTTTAACAGCGTTTGATTTTTTTATATACTAATACTGTTCATTCTATTGAGTGTAATACTTTATACTTTTATTGTAAACCACAAAGATAAATAAATAAGTGAAGCGTACAATTATGGCAACCATATCCAAATAAGTGTATTATATACTTGCATATAAATAGATTTCTTAATATCCGATTACGATCGTACAAAATAATTTACTATTAAATTGCACCTCATCACGAACCAAACTATATCATGAGGAAGATAAAACAAATGAAAATAAAGATATAAAATTAAAAAGAAAAGAGGTTTACAGATAAAAAAGTTGAATTGCGCTACAAAACGTTTAAGCCGAGCATTTTTCAGATCATAATGACTTAATTATACACACTCCGTTTAACTCTGCCCGCATATAATTGATCCGAATTTTTTTGCACGTTTTGACGTAACCGCGCGTAACTCACACTTATACAACACGTGCGTTACGTAATAAATGTTGTTTACGTTGGTTGATTTATGTTTTTTGTTTACTTAGCAATTGTATGATTTGTTAAACAAGCAATTGTTTTATAAACGGATACACTTAACGTGATATAATATCTTCTGTGGACCGTGTTTATACTTTTTCTATTTAATCGGGCATTGTCTTTAATAAAAATTGATCAGGATCATCACAAAATGAAATATTGAATTTGTAAACATAATAAATGTCCATACAATTCGTAACAGAATAGATATCTTTAGCGTTTTTTCTTCATTTAGGATAGGAAGGCAAACGGATGAATAGGCGACCCGGTAGCTGTAGGTATTTTTAGAAATATTAATTATTGCATGCATCTAATGCCCCGCCAACTACAAGGACTAAGAAAACCTTGCATCTGTAATTACACAGCCCTTTCAAGCTTTAATTTCCTACCTAGCCTTATATATCTTGACGAACATCTATATCTATATCTATCTATATATCTACCTATATCTACACCTATCTATAGACGAATAGCACGAAGCTGAACTAACAAATTAAAAAGAGTTCTCCTTCGTTACTCGCAGAAATCATTTATGACAACCACGAATTACAGTTAGTTATTTACTATTAAACGAATTCAAAGACTATTACAAACGAGATAAAATCCAAATTAATGCAAATATAAAAAAGCAATAATATTAACCCATTGTGAAGGAACAGGTCGGCGTTCGGTCTCGCTCCGTAAAATATGAAGATTTGATCGTCAGGCTGGAAGTCGCGCAGTGCGTAGCACTCGCCACGATTCAACTCCTTGTTGTAATCGGTCGTTATCTGTAATGTTACAAATGTAATTTTATCACAACTATTACTAGTATACTAGCGAAAACGAAACTACTACAATTAAAATTGTATGTTGGTATTAATCGGTATCATTACTGATGATGATGATCCTGAGCAATTTCCGAGACCCAAGTAGCTTAAACTCGGATGTTCTCTGTCTCTCTCTGTTTCACACACACATTTAAAATCCAATGTTACAGTGGTAATCTGATACGACTGGCGAGAGTTCAGGAGCAGGATAGACGGCATCACGCGGTTTTCGAAAGTAAGGCAACACTGTCAACTTATAACCTTCGGGCTGCTGCTGATATTTCATTGATAGAAAGACTCAGTAATATTTCACATGAACAAACCGCGATCTGAATCCTAAACCTTGAGACTTGCAGCGTTAAAGCTCACAAGAATAATGAAATTGTCAAAAGTTTGAATACTACCTATATATTGATTATCACAATAATACGATCAGAGGCGTATTTAAATTCTAGAATTATCATAATTGAAATTAAACTGGGTGGGTAATACAGGCCACTATCGTTTTGTTAAAGTTTTATAATTATAAATTGTAAGCAATAGATATCGATAAATATATATTTGGCCAAAAATTTGCTGTTTTATTGAGCCTTTAATCATAAATTACCTACATGATACCCTTGCCTTTAGGTTCTTAATTTAAAAACATATATGATAAATCCTGTTTAGTTGTCAGTGTACCTTGCATGCAGACTACTGATTAAAAAAAAATAAAATAAAATAAAAATAAAGATGCTCAGCGGAGATTGATGCGTCAAAATGTGAAAGTAGGTATGATAGACAAACTTACTTTCACATTTATAATATAAATATTGCGTTGAATTATAAGAAAAAAACATCAATTAAATGTAATTATCAACCGTAAATCAAATTGTTAAGTTACGACGATTTAAATGTCTTAAAGAACGTTCAATTGTTATTTTTTTTTTATGAATCGAAATTCTTCAATGCTATTAGTATATTTTATAAAGTAAACATTTTATGAAGTTTTTTTAAATCAATTTTAACATAGTAAAATAATAATATGTAGATTTTATTATACAAGTTAGCAGGACATAAATCTACGAAACTGGGATTTCTAAAAAAATATATAATAATAAATAATTGCCATCCAAGCGTCGGTAGTAATATAATGCCGGGCTTAAACCCAAAATCATCGATTAAGAAGAGGTCCAACCACTGGGCCTTCTCTGCATGGTATGCAGTTGGAAAAATTGTGTAGGCGACTAGTTGTAGCTTGCGGTCTCGCTCGCGTTTTAGGTCGTCTGGTATTAGGTATAAAAAAGCCTATGTCCTTCCTTGGAGTTCAAGCTTGTTTCATACCAAATTTTATCAAATTCGGTTCAGTGGCTTGGACGTGAAAGAGCAACAGACAGACAGTTTTTTTTGCAATTAATTAGTATACATAAGTATAGAAAGTGTGGACTAGTAACTGGAGTTAGTAAGCGTACCTGCGTAATTTATGGAAAACATTTACATCGGTGGAAATTAGTAACTACTGCTTTTTTAAAATATAATTTACGTTAAATCGTTAAATTTAATTTAACCTTGTAAATTTTTTTTTTCGTCAATAAGTGCTCTATTTATTTCTTGCCGTATTTAAAAAAAATATTTTACTTTTAAATCATTTTATTTTACTCGATCGATAATTTGGAATTTATAATTTTCAATTGTTTTTTCTTTTACACCTGTATATTATAATTTAAAAAAAATGTACCTTCCCATGTTCATGATTGCACATGTCCCAAAGAGGTATAAAGGCTGTAGTGGGTCGATCTTCAAGTTGAATATTATTCAGTCTCGTCATGACCGTAGACACCGCCCACCTGTCGGATTAATTACAACTGTAATGATGGATAACAATGTATATATAACATAATATAAATGAGACTTATAATAATTATCAATAAATTATTCTAATCTACAAAATTGACACATTGTTACGTTTCGCCAAGTCATAGAAGTAAAAATGTTCTATTTTGTATAAATAAGGTAATAAATAAAAACAATTGATCTTTAAAAGATAACTTAGATGACATTCACTTAAGCAGATGTGCGTAATGCATAAGTGTGTTAACATTATGAAAAGATAAAAGATTTGAACAAACATTTCCTCAAGAATATAATAGAGTTCGTCTTTAGATGATTAACACAAAAGAGAGCTTGTTAGGTAAACAAAACAATAAACTATTGTGGGTTTCTTCTAACTTTTACTTTTCTCAAGGAAATACTCTTACATACTGCTCTGTGGTTACGTAAGAAGGTGTGTTAAAGGGATATGAACTTGTAGTAAATTTAAACAAAGAACTTTAAATTAAAACTGACAATTATTATTATTTTTTTCAAACATATAATTTACATTTAACATAACATATAAGCCAGTATTATAAAAATTAATTGCCAAGAAGACTAGACCAGTATGTGTGCGTATACAAGTCCCTTCTCATAATCCGACGGGACGGCAAATACGACACGAGCCATAAGAGTTCAGGCGCGAGATTAAAGTAAATAAGCACGTAAAGACGTGATATCCGCGGAATAAAACCTCAAAAATGTATACTGGTACGATTCGTCGGGTACACCTAGGGCTCGTGGATCTGCAATCTTTTAAGCCAGCCACTAACCCAACGAGGTTGACTCTTTCTTATATACATTATATAACAGCCGGTATAATTTCCGCTGATAAGTAGACCGTTAAATACAATTCTTTATACGATTAACATCACATAACATTATAGAAAATTGATTCATAAAGTATTACATAAGACTATTAACAATTTATCTCCAACATCAAATTGAATGTGGTTAGAAATTCTTTGCATATTTAATTTGTATAATAATAGGAAACTCGGTATTTGAATAACAAATTCCACTTTAGTATTAAGTTTCATCATGAACATTTTCAAGGGAATTCACGTAGACATTTAACTTGGCATTATTGAAGCTGAGACAAAGCTGTTTTTTTATTTCATTTTTATGTTGTTCATTTATAAGCAGGCAGACTGCCAACTGGTGCAAAATGGTCACCACCACCCATAAAGTCACTTTAATCTTATCTTGTATTTTCAATGCTCCAACCTTTGGAAATAAGATTGTATGATCCTAGTTACAATGCCTCACAAGTATTGCTATTTGGAAGTAAATATGTGATTTATAATGAGCTACCCAGACGGTAATTATTATATATATATATATATATATGTATGGTTGTATATTTATACGTTACTAGCTAGCCTACCCGAGTAAACATAAGTGACACTTTGCGGATTAAATGTTAAAACTTAAGTTTTAAACTTTGTCACAAATGTGATAGAACACTAATGACGCCATAAGATGGTTTTGTTATAAAAGCGATCTCACTAAGTGTGCTACACACTTGAACAATACGGTCGTCTTAAATTGTAATCGAGTCTGCAACATAAACCTAATCTTCCAAATTCCAATTAAAACTCAGGTGTAATCAAAGTAAAAAGAACTTATAACATATTCTTTGTGTTGAGTTTTGTTACTTTTTATTAAATTACTATGAATGTTATTTCCTTGTATTATAAAAGCGCTGAGTATTCAACAATAAGTTTGTGTTTAAAGCTGGTTCGGCGTTGATTTGAACTTAAGATGACACTAACAACATAAAATGTTGGTAAGTGTCTTTTATTTCTTGCTATTAGTAGTGTTTATATCAAACAAATACATATGCATGTTACATATAATTACACACTAATTTTGGTTCGCGGTTTCGCCCGTGTGTTACGGTTGCGGTCATAAGTTTTAAGTTTAAAAAAGTCGTGTGTCCTTCAATGTTGTTCAAGCTTGCTTCGTACCAAATTTTATCGAATTTGGTTAAGTGATATAGCCGTGTAAGCATATCAAACAGACAGAATTACTTACGCCTTTAATATATTAGTAAATATTATACTGATTTTGATATAATGATGTATTTAACGATATAAAAATAGTTACATTAAAAAGTAAAATAAGTGTACATGCTCTCTTATTCGACATTATGTGATGTAGTGCTGTAGTTTACTCAGAAAAGTAAGAGTGTGAGAAATTATGCAAACAATGACCTGTAACGGCGATTCAGATGAGATCGAGTGTGGATCTCATTACGAGAGGTTATAATACGTAATAAAAACCGAGTAACTAATATAGCAATACATTTTTCTTTCACTATTTAATACATGGTTGTTTGTATCAAGAAACTGATCATTAGGCGCAGTGACTTCGATACGAACCACATTAAGAAGTTAATGAACATTCGTTGTGTTTTTAAAGAAAGTACGTGATTCTCACTAGCAACATAAAGGCTTACAATTAATGTTTTTAGTTACAAGAGCATTCATATTGTTGTTTGTGTTTAAAACACACGAATCTTAACCAAAGATTGTGGGTTTATACCCGAGCATGACCCTGAATTTTCTTGTGTTTATAATTCATCTCGTGTTTAACTGCGAAGGAAATCGTCGTGAGGAAACCTGCATGTGTTGGATAAAAATCTGTCACATATGTATCCACCAATCCGCATCGGAGCGGCGTAGTAAAATACGCTCTTAACTTTCTCCTTAAACTGATTCATAGTCCAGCAGTGGAAAACATACATTGACTTAACTTAAAATTATTTTTTAATAAAAAATAATTATAATTTAAGTAAACCTCACGTGTAACCTTTTACATGGAAATGATCGTTCGAATTATTTATTATATGAACGCCTATTTAGTAAGTAACAAAACAAACAACAAGTTGATTTAAAGATATATTTCATCTTTATCCTTAACACAGGTTATGTAAATAACCCATAAAGGATAATAAGTTTGACTCTTTTTAAAGTGTACCACATGTAAATAGAGTACTTATCTAATAGTATACTTAACAATAGTCATACTTATTTTGTAAACTCATATATATAAGCTTCTTTTGTAATATTTACTTTTGCACCAATAAATCATAATTATTATTATATTCTATTATGCAACAAATACACAACTACTTTACGCTTTTTTATTTAATTCCTGAGCCAGTAAGTTCGTCGCATATTAAACATAAACTAAACAGTTGAAATAACATAAGCAGGATATGCGACTACACGATTTGAACCCGCTTTCCTATAAGTTCACTTCAGTCTTGAATGTAAATAAGCGCTAAGATGACGGTAAGTATATACAAAGAAATATCTCGCGAAAATTGTTTAAGAGAAACAGCAGGGAGCAGGCGAACGTGAAAATTGTAATTGTCAGGTTGTTATCGTCCCGGCACCTCGGAAGTTGATCGAAAGGTTTCGTAATAATTGTTTAGCATAAGAAATATATTTTATAAACAATCTCCCGTGTCCGTTGTTCTATCGATGTGATTCAACTAACCTGAAAACATTTTAAACGTAATAGGAGCATAGAGGAAAATACATCGTAGTTATTATTTATATAAAGAACGCAGCTTGATATATGTATATTGTCTTCATTAAAAATTCTCACACTCGACTTAGTATGGTATCGAACAAAACCTTACATTTTTATAAAAAGAAATAGAAAATTCGAATACTAGAATAAATATCGCAAACGAATGAGAGTTAAGAATATATAAAAACTATAGTGATATATCATTATTTAATTATAGATTCGCGAATAATGATAATTCTAGACGACGAGCATTCCGCATGGGAGGCGGCGCGTGCGCACATTCCGTTTCACATACATAATAGTATGATCAGTGATCAGCATCTTCGCGAATGGAAATTACATCGTAATCTTTTATGATATATACCTAGATTACTTCCATAACGGAGTTTCACAAACGATACGACGTATTCTGGTCTATTTAAAAATAACTTGTGGGTCAATCATTTTTTTTTAACCACAGGTTAAAAAAATTGATGGTTTTTAGCTGTTATAAACCCCTACGTTTGCGTCATACTACTTCAAATAATTAAAAAATATATATTTGTTCTTTGGCAACACAATAACATTTAATTATTATGGGCGTATTTATGGTCTACCTCCATAGTAAATCTTAATAAAAAATACCCTTTAAAATGATCCGTTAATAAAAACAATGATAATGCATACCTATGTAGAAATTAAATTCTAACTTTTACTACCCTATGAATATTGTATAGGTTTTGAGGATCGTCCGCCGTATATTAAAAAAAAAAAAAAATTGATAGGTAGTGGTCAACATCGCCTATATCTATTGGTGACGAAAAAATCTTAGCAATTCCTTAAAACATCAATGCGCTACCAACCTTGGGAACTATGACGTTATGTCCCATGTGCCTGTGATTATGCTTGTTCACTGGTCTTTTGGCATGTGTTTATTGTCTAACCTATCCAAACAAACATATAAAAGAATTTAATATATTAAATTATTTATTTATGCTGATAAGAAAATTATCAAAACGTCATATTTGAAATGTTATTATCATTTCAAGACTTATAAAATATTATATAAAAAATCGTAGCTCATCTGTTTCTCTCATTATGCAATTCATTATTAAGCTAAGTCATGTTTTAAAATAAAACATTAAAAATATATTTGAATTAGAAAACAGTTACATAAAGAAAAGTATTGTACTCCTCTATCTAATCAAATATAACGAATCTACAAAAAAATGTGTTTCAATCAAATAAACCACTGTTTAAAAATAATTAAATAGTAATGTTTATTTTTTTTGTTCATTGGCTTATTAATTAATTATTTATAAACAGTTATAGAGCAGTACGTTATTAAACCCTATTCGTCAGATTTGAAAACAATTCTTTCAAAACAATAAGCGCGTAAAGTACGGTTTCGAGTTCTTCAAAGACGATGAAGCTTGATCGCCACTCTTACGCACCGTACTGTCGCGCGCGAACGTGTCGAGTCACTTTCACGTTCGAAATTTAAAAAAAAGGGGGAAACTCGCACGAGAAATCTTGCATTTATCACCACTAATCAACCAGTAACATAATTGGCTCCAAGCCACCGAGCCTTATCGGAGTGTTTACAAATAAATTATGTCGAATTAAAAGTTCGATTAAACGTGTGCTGTCTAAGACTATTCTAGTGCATGAGTGTAAACGATAAGAACTTTTTACGTTATCTCTTTTTCTTCCTTCTGTGATTTCTTCCCTTTAATTTTCGTACATAAATTACAAGTGTTTGTAGTTATTTGTATATAAATATATTAAATATTATTGTCGTGAAGTGTAATAGCTCTGTGTACCTTGATCGTGCGGAGACGTTCTTATTAGATTTTGTTTGCTAGTGTAATATGGGTTGTATTTGGAAGGTTACGATGCCCTTGTTAAGTACGTTAGCCGCTTTGGTGATTATCGTGCACTCTGCCGAAGAAAACTACGAACAAAACTACAGACTGATAAGACCTAGAGTCTTGGATTTAGCTCCAACGAACTACGACCAGGTAAATTTGAGTATTATCTATTTGATCGATACATAAAAAGCGAACCGCTGTCAACCGATTTTCTTTTATAGTTTGGGACATTAACAAATTCAAGTGGTTTCGATAGAAAAAATTGAAATGACACACAAATTTCCATATTTATTCTTAAATTTTCTAATGATTTTTGTCAATTTTCAGCCATTAGACGAAGTACAAATAAATGCGATAGTAAAGGGTATTATTTGTCGTTGTTTCAATAAAAATAATATTTTAAAAGAAAAAACTATCTATATTTCTACCGATTAATACGGCTGTGTGTGTTAGTAACTATTGCAACCGTTACTAATACGAATTAATTTTGGATTGGGTGATTAAAAGAGACCTAATTTAAGCATGCATGATGGGATGAAGGCTTTAACAACGTCAATTGGGTTAGGAATGCCGAAAGATACCCGTATAGTTCTGCTGTGGTTGATTTAAAGTATATAGTTATCTTTAGAAAGAACGTATGACGTATGTTTTTGATTTATTACTAATACTTGAAATGACACGCAAGATATCATGCAATTAGTCCATAAATCACATCGAATTTAGCGGGAATTTGTAAAACGACTGACTTTCTTCACTTTTTATATACTATATATGTCACTAAATAAAACTCACGTTTGATGAATACTTCAATGTGAAACCGGAGTCGATCTTAGTTTCTACAAAGTTCGACTTCAATAATCGTGTTTGAGATTTTAAAAGGTAATACAAAAATCCTAAAACAAACCACACTAGTTAACAATGGAAAATATAATTTGTACTTTGAAGTCTTTTTAAGCATCGACATTTTCTTGGTTTAATGGTTTTGTAAACAGATTAGCCGTGAAACTTTCGAAAATGTTTGTTTAAGTGAAATTACGTAACTGTATATTTTATAGTTCCGGTATCTTAAGAAAACAATCTACAATTTTATCCGCAAATACAAGACGGTAGGGAAATTACATGGTTAATACGAAACTCTCTCAACTCTACAAGAGCATAAACAACATAGAGCTAAACACCAATGACATTTAAATTGAATGGATAATGTAATTTCAGTTTGAAAGTTCATTTTAAATAATATATTATTTTTATAATATTTTCGATCAGAATGTTTGTGTTTAATTTTATTTAAGCTTGCATTCTGTTAAATTATATTTACTTCTTTACATTAAACTAAAGAAACAAATTGCCAACCATTGCATTTAAGAAAAATTTATAAGGATTATTGGTATACAATTATTGTTATTTGAATATTTACAATACCTAATTTGTAATTTTTGGAGATTTCCCGATTCCCAAAAATAATTTATTAGGTATAGATAGTATCAAATAGTCTCGTTTTCTTAAAATGAAATCATTAAAATATGAATATAAATTTGATTAAAAAAGAAAAAAAATCATAAAATCCGTTCACAGTAACAATATCGCGTAATATATGAAAAATTAACCTGCCTTTTAAATAGGCTAAAAGCAGGGCAATAATATATATAAGGAAAACTAGGACAATCTTAAAACTGGTTGTAGTATCAGATACTGGTTCCTTTTAAAGCATAGGTGGAGTTGTTGGGTTTGACAGTAATTAATTTATGAACTTAACCTCAGCACAAGAGCCATGTAGACCTATCTACATTTTCGCGATTTGAGTGGAAATTTGAAAATTTGATTACTTGCTTTAATGTCATATCTTGAGATAATGCTCATTTAATACATTGAAATCTTTATAGGTTTACAAATGTTAGTAACTAAAACATACATTTTTTTAATATGATAGGAAAAAATATACGTATGAATCGTTATTTTTGTAATTATACTTGTCTATATTATAACGGTAAAAAGGTACTCCATGAGTAGTATTTTTTTATATCGAAATAAATTTTTAATCAAGCTACCTTCTGAAGTTGCAACAAATTTAAAATTTAAACTGCTATTTATATGTATTAAATATATTTATCATTTCAATTACAATGATTGGTAATTTGTTTCTTAATCTAGATTGTGAGATTCGAGCGAGAGATTAATTATTATAATCGAGCCCTGATAGGCAGTAAAGAAAAAAATCGCGAGAAAACTTGTATAGATCAGATGAAATTCTGCTACATGTATCATATAAATGTACATATATCCATAACGGGCATTGGAACAGCATGGTGGAATAACCTCTTTCTATTCTTGTTAAGAGAAGAGGAGTTAATTGCCCAGCATTTATTATATATATGTGTAGTAATGTTGGGCAAAGAGCATGTACACATTACAGACCGTTACTTACGATAGAAATTTTATTCATGGGATATGAAAAACAATAAAATACAGTGCGAACTCCGCATTCATTAAACATAAAATGTTTATAATTTCCTATTCTATTCCTATTAGTTTATAAATCAATACACTTTAGATAAATATTAATAGTTTATACTTTTTTATTCTGAGAACAACAAAACGCGGAACTTCAAATCGTTTACGAAACCGGAAAAGTATCGGTATTATGTTTATTGGCATAAAATTTACTAAACAAGCACTAGTCGACTGAAAACCGGTATGTTCGCTTTCGACTTTCCTCGAGCATTATGACATCTGTTTTGTAACCACTTTCGTCGGTGAGATAATCGGTGTGATGTTCAATTGGTGACTGTCGAGTCTGCGGTCAACTTGTAATTGACATAGTTTATTATTTTTCAATTGATCTTTTTTAATGACTATTGGTTATGTCAGCAGATATGGGCGTTACGCATATCTGTTGAAATGTTGATAATTTAACATGCCACTAATATATTCTAATCAAGTTCAAACAAGTAAAAAAAATATTTTTTATCTTATGCTTTAATATCCGTTTATCGTTTGCTTGCGGATGGTAGAATTTTTTACGAGGGATAAATCGTACCTATAAAGTGTTTTGTTAATTTGTAAGTCGCATGTGTCGTATAAGAATGACTTTAAAGGTTCGTTACTCGTAATACAAAACTGTTTGATTAAAATAATATTGAAATTATACTTTAACGATTCGTTAAATACCAGGCATAGCTTGATAGTTCCAGAAATATTACAAGAAATTTCCGTAATATTTTGCTAGTTTTGCTAGTTGATACTTATCAAATATGATCGTGTACTGTTAACAACCGTTCTAGAAAGACGGGAAACAAACAACATTGAATTTGTTTATTATATGAAGCAAATCCTTTCGCTGTGTTGTGAGTAACGTATTGTCACTTTTACAAGCATTTAGCGGATATTTTTTTTAACAATTAGCAAACAATGTGTACAATATGTAGAGCATGTAGCGTTGCAATGGGCTGTCTCTTTATGAAACATCTGATTAGAAAAATAACAAGAAATTTAACTTGTTAAGTTTTATAATAATAAAGTATAATTAAATGTTTGCCTTACATTTCAGTCATGGAGGGCTATAGAAGTAGAACCAGAAACGACACCACTATCGACAGTTAACCAAGGAAATTGGGATGATGAAGGTTCTAATCAACCAATGAGACGAAGAAGACGTAAACGGAAGCGACGTCCGCAACAATCTTTAGAAGATATTACACCACAAGAAGGTACCTCTTATCGAGACACATCTCAAGCTCATCAAGAAGACGTGATAGAAATGCCAAGAAGACGCCGAAAAAAAGCTGACTATCAAGATTCTAAGGATCGTAATCGACCTACTCATTGGACCGACGAAGGACTAGAAAGGCCATTACGAAGACGCGGTCAAAGAAGAAAAAGGCCACCGCTAGAAACTTGGCCAGAATTAAGCGAATTTAATGGATTTAAACCAGTCGAGCAACCTGATAGTAGTGAGGAAATTTTACACGAAAAAGAAACTCGAATTGATAGCAGTATAGACGATAGTCGTAATGAGGACAGGGATGAGAATGAAAAAATCGAGTCTAATATAGAGATTGATGATCAAAGTGAAGCGCAATTTGTTGAAGTAACAACTCAAATAAATCATATAAAAAATAATTTTAAATATGAAGCCATTTTACAAAAAGATGGACCGCGTTCGGTAAACTTTATGAAAGCCGCAAAACCAAACACGACTTTAAAAGCAACGAATGAAAAAAATATAGAGAAATTAAGTACTGTAGATAACAATGTGGAAATACCAAAGGTAAAAAACCCTTTCCTGTCTTTAATTTATCTATAAAACTTTTAAAAATAATAATTATATGTATAATACAAAAAGATTTACATTTTAAAATATTTTACAAACTTTATTTACATTGTGATATAATTAATCAAAATAACCTTAAGATATATTAAGGAACTTGTCACAATATAATTATATAATATTAAAAATATAGCATAGGATTATTTCGATGATTCTTGGAACGACATTAAATATCAGTGGGCAAGAGAACAACTTGAAAGGATCTTACTATTCCCTGTATGAAGAAGATCTAGTGGTACAACAAGTTTTAGTAATTAAATTAAATTTGCTAACACTGTATTCGTAGCTAAATTTTAACCTCCTAAATTTTTTTACATATTTTTTGACCACTACTAACTTTTGTTTTCATTTTTCTAACCTTGTATGTTTAATATTTCACAGAAGTCATTCTTTGATAACTTATTTTTTTCTTATAACATTTTTCTAATTTTTGTAGTAAAATAGATATAGTGTTAAAACTTGTTTTATTTTTCTTGGATATACAAAAATTTATAAAAAATAAATATTATATATATTGACTTAAAAAAGTACTCTATATATTTTCAGGAAAGCGGACCATTAGATCCTTATACACTAAAGGACATTCTTAGGAAATCAAATGGAAAAAGTTTAAGCGAAATATTACAACAAAACAATTTATCTTTAGCCGATTTACTTCATGGTAAAGAAAAAGCAATATCTGTTCTACAACGAAAAGATGTAATTGATGGCCAAGACGCAAGTTCAATTAAAAGTCAAACTATGTTTGTGAACAGTAATATAAAATCTGTAGATCCAGCTGAAAAGATATCGGAGTCAGAAGATCAAGAAAAAACATTATATAACGTAAGCCCTGAAGTTAAAGAAAATATAGAAACAACTACTGATTGCTCCACCAATACTGAAAGTGCTACTTTTAGTAATACAGAAAGTTCTGAAAATTCAGAAACGTTATTAGTAGAGAGTACTACAAAATCCTTATTACGACGTCGATTCCCCATAGGTGTTCGAAGAAAATTACGAATGAGACCAGCAATAAACAATACTTATAAAGGACAGTTAAGTCGAGATTTAATTACGCTAACGTCATTAAAATACAAAAACAGTAAAACTTTAACAAAGTCAAAAGAATGGAAAGATGTATTGCCTGCAATGACGAGGAGAGGTCAAATTATGACAGAGCCTAATATTAAAATTATAGAAAATAATTCTAATATTGTTGTGAAATTGACTACCACCACTTTTACACCTGAAGAAACAACCACAGAACAAATATTCGAAACTACTACTAATCCTTCTGATGCATTTATAAATACAGAAATATCATTTTTTACTGACAATGAAAAAACTGAAAGTTTAGAATCCGCTGACACTAAAGGATTAAATTTCAAAACAGAAACGCCTTCGCCAACGACAGTTGTAAATCAAGATTATAATGAAGATAAAGTCATAGTTACTGAAAACCCTGTAATTGTACCTACACTACGACCTCTAGTCAATTCCTCCGAATTGAGAAGGCAAGCTTTCAGCAATAGATTAAAAAGGAAACGTCTTAAGCAAAAGTTTTCAATTACTGAATCACCTGAATTAAACCACCACCGCAAGGAACCAGCTGATCAAGGATTAAAAAATATTTATGGTACAGCCAATTATATTTCAGCTAATGAGTTTATTTCTAAAACACAGACAAGAACGACAAATTCTGACCAGGAAGACGATTTTTCAACTTTAGAGGATTTCATGACTACTGAAGCTTCAAATACTATGAACGACATTACTAAATCTACAAGAATACCCCAAAGAAACCATAGATTAACGATATCAACAACGCAAGCTCCAGCCACTACTGGAGAAACTGCTAAATATGAAATAGATGAAATTCTCAGTGATAATCTTGGTAAGTACTTGGTTCAGACTGTAAAAATGGTAGAGTTAAATATGAAATTTTAGAATTTACAATTATTAATTAAATAAGTACTACTTTTAAAATTTCATACTGAACTTTTTGCATTCACTTGTCAATTATTTACACATGTAATGTTTCTTACATATGGCATACATTTTATGACCAGAGGTTTTTAAATACGAAAATTAAATTATAATTATTTGTATGATAATGTTATATGAAATATTAATTTTACATTGTTAATACATTTTTAAATATTCATTACAGCTAGTGCAAGACTTTCAAAAATACTTAAAGAGAGGAATATGACTTTGAGAGAGTTAGTGGAACATAGAGAAAGGGGCTCTAGTCATGTACATTTGGCAGATATATTTCACAATACATCAAAAGAACCTAATCCGCCAGAACCATTTTTGTCGAAGTCGCTTATAGAACCGATTTCAAAGGAAACATATCCTCTTAGAGCTCTGTTAGAAGCAAATTCATATGATCCTAAAACTACGACTTTTGAACCCAATCTAAATGCAACAAACAATTTAAACATTCCAGTAGTGATGGATTTCGGTAACAATGTCAATGAAAACGGGGAAAATATGGGTATCATATCGCTGTTTAAAAATTTTAGTCGAATAGATAGTGAAGGACAAAGTCTGTATGATGAAAGGAAAAAAGTATTTGAAACCAATTCAGATGATGGTGATGTTTCGAATCACGAAGCGACGAGAGAAGGTCGTCTATTAAACTCTGAAAAAGATTTAATAACATGGAATGACTTGATAACTCTAATGCAACAGAGTCATCAAAACGAAAATCTTGGAGTAAATAAACATTCAAAAGATGGTAAGTGAAAACAATGCATAGTATATTAATGATAAATAAGTATTTGAGTATTAATTAAAAAAATATTAAATTTCAGATCTGACTATTACTGAGACATTGAAAAAGAATAATTTGGAAAATGAAATTGATGTTGACAGCTTAACAGTATTAGAAGATATACAAAAATTGAAAGACTTTGATAGCCGAATAACATCTGATGAATTATTAGAAATGAAATTATTCGAAAATGTTGAATTAACACAAACACCTAGTGCAACAAATACAGTTTCTAATAATACCAAATCAGTAACGGTAGCTACAGCAAGTATAATTGGATTAGTTCTCATTCTCTTTTTACTAACATATGCTATTCTCAAATGGAAGCAACAAAATAAAATGATCCAAAAGAAACATGCTAAAGAAGAAGAGTGCGTACCAACTCCTATTTTTGAAAATCGAAAAGGTCACAAAATCAATAGCAGTACTCGTAGTAAGAGTCCTATGATTTCTTCAAACGTATATGCTATTGATTCAATTGATACTCGTGCTAGGAGTGAATCACCTGAATATATGTGGGACACTTTAAGAAAGCCGTTTCAATAGATTTAGCAGAATTTTAGTTAATGTTTAGACTGAATTTAAACATAATTCTTAATATTTATTAAATTTTTTTACTAGTGACCTGACAACAGTTAAAGTTACATTAATATCTGTGCTTAAAATAACTTTTAGAACTATTTGGTCATTAAAATTAAATTATTATTACTTGATATACATGTTTCTTAGTATATTATATATAATTTTAACTAGACTTCAGTATTATGTGGCAAGTGCAATTGTCTTTAATTTTAAGATAATTGATGTAAGTTTTGAAGTTTAACTAATAAAATTTAAAGAAGAAAATTGTTTTAATTATTCTAAAGTATATGTTAAATATATCAAATAGTACATAAAGAAAAATTAAAATAATTTCATATTCTACCTCTTACCTGTAGTTTTCGAAAGTAAATATTTCTTTTAAATTATGTAGAACTGGTACATCCAAAGTATGAATTTTATTATAAAAATAAGCATATTGCCTCGCAATACTATTGTACAATTTTAATGATGATTCAAGAACAGGTGAAGGCTGAAAATAATAGAAGAAATTATAATAAATTATCAATTTTACATATAATTATGATTTAATACTTGTGATTACAGTACCCGAAGCTCAGCCAATTCTTCCGATGTAAAATACAGCACTGTAGAATATTTCTCTGGTAAAAAGTCTATATATGGTTTCCAAAATGAGTCTGAAATAATATTAATGCATATATCAGTATGAGTAATCATCACCTTCACCAGTATTCCAAATTTTAAAGTAATTTTTACTTTATTTGAAATTTTAGAATTAATAGAAGCTTAATCTTTAAGTGAAAAACTAAAATTCAATATCATTATAAAATATTTACTATCTTACTTTTAGATCAATTTTTCATTTGGAGTTTTTTTTTAGAATTTTTTTTTTTCCAATTATAGGAGTAAAACCCCATTTTTACATATTCTAGGGGATTTGCGAGTTCTACTATATTATGTTCTAGTAACATGTCTTTTGTTTATCTTTATTCGTAATACAATACTATTTCACATAAATACTTCCTTTCACTTTAATTCTGAAGTTCCAATAATGAATTTATAATAATTGCATGTTACAGTTAGAACTTAATTTTTAGATACAACATTTTGCATTAACAGTAGTAAGTTTTGCATTAATAGTAGTTTATGTAATGTGATTAATATTACCTGGGTTACTCTTTTCAAGAAGTAAAAACAAAGCTAAAGTAATATTTGGCATATTTTGAAGAAGAGGATCAATTTTGATGAACGTAGAAAGGTCTGAATCCCTTGCATCCCTTTCACTCATAATGACTTTATGTGGCACAGTCAATATTAGAGATCCTTCTGTAAATTCTTTGGTTGCTTTCAAACCAAGTTCATAGCCATCAAAATCGCATATATCAACACCTAAAAGAAATGGATATCATTTTAAATAATCAAGAAATATTCTTGATTGTGCCGCTATAAATATTCGTGATTGTAATAATTACCATCGAATTGCGCTCCATTATCGTGTAACCATCTGACATACTTTTCTAAATATAATTTTCTCTGGCTTTGTTCATTTTTTGTCAATGGTGCTTCAATATTAATAATTTCCTTGATTATTGCTTCTATTTGTAAATGATGCTCCCAACTCTTGGTTACAGTACCCGTAGCTTGAAATATGCTTGTTAATTTAAGTACTTTATCAACTAAATTCGAAAGTTCTTTTCGCTTTTGTTGAATAAATTTATTTCCTTCCTTTTGATTTCGCTTTTTCGACATTTGTTTAGATTGCAATTTTCGACCCATTATTATTAGTTATTTAATTCACTACTTCACTATTATTAGATATATATTATAATTTCAGCAAAGTGAATAAATCTGAATTGAAAACGTGGGAAAACGAATTAAACTAAAAATAGTAAGTAAATGTTTCTATGAAAAATGACACTACGTCAACAATGAGACGTTGACAACTGACGTCTACGGTCTCGGTCTGACATTAATGCTTAGAGATGAACTAATCTAATCGAAGTAAATAATTCGAATGATCATTCGAGCAAACATTTCTTTGGAGATTTCGATGGCGAAGTATTTTTTTTTTTATGGAATTGAATGGTTGACGAGCATATGGGCCACCTGAAGGTAAGCGGTCACCACCGCCCATAGACAAAGGCGCTGTAAGAAATATTAACCATTCCTTACATCACCTATGCGGCACCAAACTCGGGAACTAACATGTTATGTCCCTTGTGCCTGTGATTACACTGGTTCACTCACCCTTCTAACCGGAACACATCAATACAGATTACTGTTATTTGGCGGTAGAATATCTGATGATTGGGTGGTATCTACACAGACGTGCTTGCACAAAGCCCCTACCACCAAGTAGTAAGACTTGTCAAAAACTCGATTGAAAAAGAAAAATAAACTGCACGAAATCTTTTATATTAATAAGTATGCATATAAGTACTTAAACTGTATGACTATGCCATTCATGATTGTTTAATTATCATTTGTATGTGAAGTTTAAAAATATATACATTTTCTAAATACATTTGATTTGTAAAATCGTAAACTCAGTTTAGTTTCATATATTTCTAAAATATGGAATATCTAGTATATTTAATTTATGAGTATCATAAACATTTTTCATTGATGACCTTGACAAATAATGTTTAAGATTGTTATAACAGAATGTATAATAAATATGTTGCAACAATTACGCTTCATTCAAAAATAACCTTAAAACATGATGTCGAATAAAAGTATTAGATTTTTTCGCGAAAAAGATAATTTTAAAATTTTGTATATTTCCTACTTGACATTTGCAAAATAATCTGTGACTAAAAGTGTTTTTAATCAAGCGCCTCAGTAATGCTGCACCGATATTAGGCAATTTAAATACATTTCAATTTGGTTTAGCATACATTTATTTACATAAAGCAGCGGCTATTTTTGTAATCCAGTGACCACTTCCCGCAACGCTCTTCCAGGGAAATCCTTGTTCTCCAAAAATTGGAAAAGTTTAAAGATAGCCGGCAAAGCAACAGCAACATAAATGTTCATCAAAATTGTCTGGTGTCATACTTTTATAATCCATGATTGCTTTTTAATTTTCAATTCTTCCCATAACATATCCGTTATCTAGTCCAATCATAATTAGTTTTTGGACTATGTCTTCAATTACCTTCGCTTATCAATCGTCAGCTTCATAAATGTGTGACAAAAAACAAAAATTGAACGACACCTATACAATGGTAGCAATGTATTTTTAAAAAATTGATATAAGAAGCCATAAATAAGATTAGGCAGTCTACATGTTTCTTTGATCACGCATTATAAAATTAACTATTAAATTTCGAAAAATTGAATTACCAAATTTTCAGAGTTTTACTACTGAATAAATTTTCAAATATTTTTATAAATCTAGCTCTGATTATAAAACAAAACACAGATGACACAACAAAAGCGAATAGAAAATCAAAAGCGTATACAAACTATAGGAGAAATTATAGTGACACGATGAATTATGGTTACTGATGACTTGAAACATAAAACCTCAGCGAAATAATGAATATTGCTTCGTGTTATCAGTTTACATTGAAATAATTTTCTTCGGTAGTAGCCATCCCGTTTTTATTATACAAAAATATTTAAACATAATATTACATTACATAGACAAACTCGTAAACAAAGCCAGATACATAGATACCAAAGGACAATGTTTTAAGAAGTACTCTATCGATTCGCGTAACACCTCATTATTACATTCCTCTCAACATTCACGTCTCCGTCACATGCAATTGTCTTTCAGTCATCCCTTTTGTAGCCCAACACTCTGATCTATATACACAGAACAGCAGGTCTGACCACGGTCTTATAGACCTTCCTCTTAAGTTTAAGGGGAATACGGGAGTTACAAATTGTTCCCGTAACCTGCCGCCATTTCATTCTCCCTGTGTTAATCCTGTGCTTCATCGTTCGATCTATTTCGCCATCGCCTTGAATGAGTGAACCGAGATCCCGGAAGTCGCAGCAGAGTGAAAGGGCCACGCCATCAAGCGTATCATCTATGGCTTCAGGACCGGAGAGACCGCCGAAATCGCAGAACATGTATTCAGTCCGTCCGTCAAATCCCTTTTTAATGTTACCATATATTTTTTGTTTTGCTAACATTTGTAGTATAAAGTAAGCCAAAGTGATCGTTTTAAATGTAACAATACTGAATTTTCGTGTGCCTAATTCATGCTTATAATTCATTTCCTACTCAGCGGTGATTGTAAACGTCGTAAGGAAACTTGCATTCAATATTTTTCAAGTTGTGGAATACTTACAGATTGTTATTTTATTGGAAACACAAAAAGTACATTTATTACTAATAAATAATTTGATAATCCATAATTAAATAAATAATTTTAAATATTTTATTTTTTGCTTCAGATGAAAATTTAAGAAGAGGTCAGTTATATAGAGATATTTTGGATATACTTATTTATATTAATTACTCACGGTCAACGGTTTAGTTATAAGTGCTTAAATATAAGTATTCAGTTGGTGTTTTGATAATTACAACTAAAATATACTAAGTTTTATACAAATGTGAACATGAATTTATTTTGTGTGAACGTTTATTTTTTTCAAGTTTCCGAGAATCCTATTTCAGGGAAAAAATAAACTGTGATAATTATTAGTTATCAGAATATTCGAAAACTACCTACATTTCAAGGCGAAGAGGAAAGCGACGTTATTTTCAAAAATTGTGACATGTGTCAAAATTATCAAGGCTCTGACATTTATCGAAAGAAATATTTTTGTTAAATCCTTTTTCAACTAAAAATCAACCCTATGGTTTACTCAATTTAATGAATTACAACATCTGTTGAACTAATGTTCAATGGTTTGCTAATTCAACTTGCAAACCCGTAAAATATTGACCTGTTTTGGCGGGAATAGTTACAACCTTGTAACTCAGCAGTAACTAATTGTAAACTTAATTTGGCTTCACTTGTTTTTTTACGCTTTCCGTCTACCTACCGTCGTACCTTTAGTGTAGCGTCTAAATGCATTATTATTTAGCATTCTTTAAAAGATTTTCTCACGATCATAGAACAACGATTTCTACTGAGGTTTATATATACGTATATATAGCACGGTATTACTATATAAACTACGTTATAAATCGTTACACACCGATTTATTTCTTTCTTTCATCAGTAAACTAACCATTAAAAGAAGAATGCAAAGTATTGTGTTTAACTATACACCCGCTACATAACGTTTATTAGTAAAGGCTTAATACAACCATTTAATTTCAGTGAATACGTTTACAATTTCTATAACGAATCGATAGATTTATATTAAATATAAAATTGCAATTTTTAAGGTTACCATTGGACAATGGCATCTAAATTTTTATCTGGCAATGGCAATGGTGCACCGACTTGGCAAACGCTTAGTCAGTTCTACGAAAAGTTATTTGAAATCGCCCCAATTTTCATCCGAAGTATTGCCCTCTGCATTACACGGCATATATCGTGGTCGGACAGATATTCAGACAAGATTATATAATGGGCCTATTGACCGAATGATTTTAATGTCATGCATAATATATCATTAAAAAAATGTGTAGTGTGCGAATTTATCTGTCCGCCTCTATACTTTCCATTAAACATATTTATGAACAATATTGTTCATTTATTATTTATTTTCGTATATTTTATTTTAAAAAAAATATTTCAACAAAATTGTTGTTTCTTGTAGTACATCATCTCGAATGAAATCTCGCCTAGATTTAATTTTATTATTTTTACACGATATATTACGATAGAAATACGAATTTAGAACGTGCGTACTTGTTAGGAATAATAATATTAAAAAATATATACATACGTCAAAACCAAATCATATACTTACATATAATATAAGGAATAAGTACAAACTAGAATTACCTGTGACAGAAACAAAATATGGGATTAAAACATTTGAATTTGAGGTTGCACAACTATTCAATAGTTTATCTAAAAAAGAAAATAGCGTTACGTCTTTTTCAATATTGAAACGTAAATTTAAAAAGTATATAGAAACAGTTTTTTGCTGATTTATGTTTTTTAATGTTTTAAATGTTACTATTGATTTGTAATCATTATTTTTATATGTAATATCAATCTTATAAAAAGTGAGCTATGTTCTTTAATGAGTAAATAAAATGATCTCTAGTCCAGAAAAATCTGCCTTTTTATACACAGAATCAAACCTGATACTTCAATGGACTGCCCAAGACGAATTGTTTACAATAATTGCCAAAAGAGAAAATAATATTTATTTTAATCCAACACCTTAAGTGTTAATTTCCTTCGAAATTATATCTTTTATTGTATGTCCTATTCCTGACTTAAGTTAAATTTCACTAAAATCGATCCACACTTACGATTTTGTTAGCTAAGTTCAACATGCGGCATTCGACACTCCCACATTAATATAAATATTAATATTCACTTTGAGATGTCAGTCTAGTAAAGCTTGTAACTGGTGTCAATTGATTCTGACTTTAGATATTTAATAAAATACCAATCGTAATAAATTAGCCAACCTTGGCCACATCGATGATTAAGTTGAAAATGTCAATTATTATATGCGATGATTGATTATTAAAAAATATTGTAGGAAATAGAGACATCTGTCTTATTACGTGTATTTATTTTAGTTTTTTTGAGGTTAAGGTAAGTAGGTATTGAAATGTATTTATCAAACATGTTATTAATAGTTTTTTTAATAAATTGTACTTATTGGTAGCGTCTCTCTCGATATTTAATAGAAATTTGATCATTCGGACGCTAGTCTTATTAGCAACGTAGCATATGATGTTGCATTGTCTGAGCGATTAATTTTCCTAGCTGTTTATCTATATCCGATGCATTCTTTGCGATAAATTCTTTTTAACGAATACTGATGTCCTTTTGACAGATTTTAGTTACGGCAGCCATTCTCGACGGAGAATTGGTAACTACTTAGGAGATACTACAGTGGATATTAAGATGAGAACATTATTGTGGAGATATATTTGGCATCCTAAATAATGTGTTACTTCATACCCGAACAACATTACGTTTTGTATCGAGCTCAGGTCAAATCATGGAGTATCGTGGTCACAAATTGTGGACAAAATCACACTAGCCAAGAAGGGGAAGGTAAAAAAAAGTTTATATTTTATTTATTTCATCGAGTATACTAATGGAAATTAAATAAAAATAAATAGTTTTTGGACGCTTAATAGAATGAAATATTGAAAACTGAGTAGGTACTTCTTTTCAACGCTATTAATATATGCAAATAAAAATACTTATTTAGGATTAATAATGTGAATTGTATTTGGAGATAGTCAGATAGGGTCAAATCATAAACGCGTCCAAAAAACACGTCCATCCAAAAAATGGGAAACGTTTAAAGAAGGATTATAATATCATCATAAAATTTCGACACATTTTTGTGCCTTTTGTGATGGTTAAATATATATAATAAAATAATAATAAAATAAATAATAATTTTATTTTTTTAAAAAACTATAGTTTTATTTATTTTACTTCATATTTATTGATCATCTTCAAAATAAATTTCGTGTTTCCGTGGGCGTCCCTTTACTAGTATTATATTATAAATTATATACTTTAGTAATGCCTGCCTAGATAAGGATGACTAAACTATCGGATTTGAGGTTACTTGAACTATCAAAAAGTTAGTTTTTGTTTTGATATTTTATCCTCAAGTATTGTTTTTATTGAAATGGGTACTTAATTTATTTAATAGTAAATAATTCTAGTTAAAAACGTTTTATGATTTCTGCAATAGTATGGAAATTATATTGACTTTACCTTTCCGCGAATTTTATAGTATATACAAAGATTATTCATTCGTTTTCCGCAGATCATTAATATTTAATTGATGTATTATTCATAAATTTATATGTAATGTAAATATTTTATTTTATACGCTTTATAAAATTTAGGGGTTAGCATTTCCAAAACATTTTTTTAATGTTGTATAAAAAATACGCACCAAATACTTTAATAGCACAGTCTAAACTTTGGCTCTTCTTTGAGGAGTAGGTTTTGGAGCTTATACCACTTTCATGCTCCAATGCTGGCTAACGGATTAACAAGTACCAGATTGTCATCCGTCATATGCCGGTTTCCTCACGATTACCATCACTGCTAAGGAGAAGAAATTTAAATAGAAATCAAGCCCATGGAAGCTCAGTGGGGTTTGGCCGGGTTTAATACTTTAATATTTGTTTAATATTCACAGTTTTCTAGCCACTGGACTATCTCGGATCTTTGAATTTCAATTACTTACTTAATTGTGACGTACCCATTTTACTTATTTTAATTGTATAAGATATTTACGGAACAAAGATTTTACATTTCTGATACCAAAGATAAAAAATATATTTTTTACTATATTCTTAGTTATACGGTGTAAATACGAGTTACAAAACTTGTTTCGAATATATTCGTATAATATTTTATATCTGACATTTATACATGCAAAATTAGTTACACTAGCGTATGAGATTGCTCTAAATGCCATCTGTACGCATAATCACTGGTTTTAAGTTAAATTGAACAGCTGCGTAAGTATAAAGTAGAAATTAGTTCCTATCTAATACAAATTCCTCAGCGACACGCCTTTCATTATGAAGTCAGCGCTAGGCCTAGGTGTCTTAGACATAGAGTACCTAGGGCAGCTACATAGCTCCGGAAAATATTCAAAAAGGAATAAATAACTGTATCGAGAAAATACGTAAAAAATATCGTTATAGAACTCATGAGTGAAACATTATTACAAGTATAATTATGGATATCCATCCGTGTGATCGTTCCGAAAGTTTATTAGATTTACTTATCTAATAAACGAATTATAATTATAATAAGTCATTTTAAATATTATTATCGTGTACTTTATGATAACATTTATTTTAAATTAATAAGCTATATACTTATCATATATTCGCATTTTTTATCTATATTTAAACCTAGCTTACATCTATAAAAAGCAAATAAGGTCATCAATAAAAATAAATTCGTTAAATAATTCTTACTAAAATATTTATTTACAGCCAATATATATATATATATATATATATTTATATTCAATTGTATGAATCGTTACATTATAGAATTTTGATATAGATTTATAATTCGTATCAATATATAATGATAACTTTATATATGAATCTAAGGAGAGCAATATTTAAGGAAACTGTTAGAAAACTCTCGTAGATAAAATAGATAAAATATTGCAAAAGATACTGGAAGAGAGGCAGAGAATAGTTTGTTAGTTTACGGTTAGAACATTTTCTTCAAATTGAAAATCATTTTTTTCTTTAAATTGTAGTCGATGTTTGATTAATACGGAAATATAAAACAATTAAAAAAAACATGTTTAATTTATGTGATGTATCACAATTTTGTTTAACTGGAAAATTTACTGGAACTGGAAATATTGTTTCTGATTAAAATACTAATATTAATCAAACTTAACAATACATATATTATCTATAAACATTGTACGCTACAAGCGACGTAAGCGGACGTAACAACACTCAAATATTCAACGTGAGGCCTTAGCTTTGTTCGTTTAAAGTTTTTAAAAACCGCTTTTAAAAAGATTGTTCTAAAGACTTGTTAATCTATGCGAAGGTTTCACTGAGACTTGCGTCCATAGTACCGTTCAACATTTAAGCTGATTGAGAATTCTATTAAAGGCTATGAGCTCAGCCGTCGTGGAATACATTAGCGATGCGTGAACTTTATGCTAAGCTTCGAGTCTCGTGTTACAGCCTGTCCACAACTTGATTTTTTTTAAATATTGCTAGAACGAAAACTTAAAGACTTGCTTATTTAGTGATGGTCAAATATAATATTGTTTTTTTAAGGTCACTGTAAATTAAATTAAATTAAACTTATCGGTGTTCTTTAAAAATTATGAATCTTTTGATTTAGCACATCATAAAAGTTATTTTAATCTTTACGTAACCTTGAATTTATCGCTGTAGGTAACTAAACTGTTACAATGAATATGTTTGAAACATTTTAAATAAACGTTAACATTATAAAAAATGTATTTATGATTAGCGTGTGTTTTGTTAAGTACTGGTGATTTCTTTCTTTCTGTTATCATTGATTTGACTTTCAAAAGAATGACCCTTCGAATAAAATTTATTGGTAAAACCGGTAAGTATTTACAGATAAAATACTATTTACAACAACATTTAATATACCAGATATGATATTACCCATTAAAAGTGAATCATTAGAATTGCTTAGAATATAAAATGATGAGTCCATAGTTATATAATATAATAAAAACTAATTGGAAGGATATACACCGCTAATCTACTAAAATTCACTGGACCGTTAATGGTAAAAACTTAGCAAAACTAATGTCTTACACTTACAATCGGCTTAATATTTTTTACGAACAGATAATAATTAATAATGTGTAAAGTTATAAAACATTTAGAACCTGTATAATATTTTGCCATACAATGCAATTCCTAAAAGAGCCATCATTAGCATCAAATAAGATGTTGTAGTTAAAGAAATTAATTATTCGATGAATAATATTGTACTAACAAAAGCATTAGATATGTCAATTAACAACAAACATTAAGCCCAATCTAAGTATAACAAGATAAAACCTGTGAGGAAATAATTTAATTACAATAGGGTACAAGAAGACAAAATGTGTAATATTGACACAAGTAAGTATTTGAAGTGAGTGTGCGTGTGTGTGTATGTGCATGTGTTGACGATGTATTATATATATTTTTTGATTAAGTATTATGCTTTATAAAATATATAGCACAAAAAGCTCGATAAGAACATATAAAGACCGTTATTTTCATATGATAAGCAATCTATCTGTCAACTCAATTATGTTTAATAATATTTTAAAGACAAAAGCTTATATGATAAATATCTTATCTAATATATAAAATTTATTAACATCTTTATCAAGCAGGACATCATGTATACATTGTCTTGTGATAACAGTAATGGGCTGAATAATAAAATTCTGCTCAACTTTGGCGATATTAACGTCATAAGTGACGTGAAATGACACAATGACTATTACGTTATAACTTGTAGTTGGATAAAGGATGCTACATTAAATTTATCGATATCGACTATATCATAATAATACATAAATGATAATTACTTATTTTTACATGTTGTGCTCAAAATAGGAAACGTTCTTATAGTCCGTATGTGCAAACATACTTATTAATAAGAATAAAACAATTTTTTGATAGTCGTTACAAATTACATATGTCTCTATATAAAAAATATAACTTTATATTGCAGCTGTGATAAATAAAATTTGTAAGAAGTATAATTATTTTAATTTTAAAGCATAGAGAATTTATTATAAATTGTTAACAAAAGAATCGGTTAGATAATACTTAGTTTTAGACGCTGCTTGTGAGCCGACTGATTTGTGATGAGAGTTAATAAAAACTCTTACGCCGCCCAATAAGAACACGCACGCGATGAGCTAAACATTTGGCCTAAGCATTCGCGAGCTCATCGATATAAACGAGAAGCTTGCAAACACTAGACTCGTATTAAAATCGAATCACCCATTCAATTACGAGGCATTACATCATCGAAGGTTTGAGTCACGGTCATAACCTGTTACCTTCGAGTATAGTCCTTTTTGTCCGTGGGTTGGATCCTTTTAGTCATCATAAATATGTGTTAAGTCACACTGACCGCAATAACGTAAACAATCATTTTGTTAGTTGACGCTCAAGAGATAAATTGTGACTTATGCTCTGTCGTTTCGATACAGTATCATCCGATACTTTTGCATGACTCTAAGCTAACATCTTAGCGTCTTGTTTGGTGACTGTTAAGTTGAATTTTAATATCACTAGATATGAAAACAATTAACTTCAATCGTATCGTAAATATCGTAAATACAATGCCGTCACTTTTTTTTTAATTTACAAAACATAGTTATAGATATAAAGCCAATATACAGAGTAATCTTGTAAAATTTAAGACCTTCATTGCGGTGAGACATTTAAAGCTAAAACTGAATGTTGCAATTAATAACCAATTGCAAATTCTTTGATGATATGCCAACATCATATTATTAAGCGAACAAAATACAACATATAAATAATAGTATGTTCACGGCATCATACTGAGGCTTTTTATAACCTTGGATCAGAACAAAGGCTGGTATAAAAATTTGTAAGGAAAGGCTCACCAAATTAGCAGTTTATATATTTTTAATTTTTATTATCGAGCATTTAAGTGCTTAACAAAACTGATGTAAGTGGCTAGTAGTAATGCTTAGTGTCGTCTTTTCATTCGCTTTAAATGCCAAGGTCTTAAACTAAAAATTCCACTGCGCATATTGCATTATCTTTACTGAAAGTTAAGCTTCCATATTGGATTTTTTTTACTTAGAGTTGTCTTACGTGTTAAGTACCTTTATTCACTTCAAAAGTTTAATAGAGGTTGTAAAAATATTACGAAGAGTCGTTTCGAAGTTACAGTGAGTTTTAAAGGGAACTGAATAAGACTTTTCAAGCCATAAAACATGACGACTCAAATTTTACTGTAGATATTTCATATTTTATAGGTTTTAAGAATAGAATAATACTAATAATCAATTATATACTATTCCAACTACTACATCGATTGCTACTATTCTAGAAGACTACCCGGGCATATACCCGTATATTCTTAACTATTCTTTCCGTACGAACAAAGTATTAGAAAACTTTAAATAAATATGACTGCAATCGGTAAAGTGGTTCTCAAGTTATGACGTGACCAAGGGAAATACATATACCGAGATAATACTTATAAAATCATTTCTTCTTCTTCAAAACTACTGAGTCTAGAAATTTGGAATATAGTTATTATAATATTAACATTTGTTTAATTTTCAAAATTATGGAAATGGAGGAATAATTAATTTTACCGGTACAAACTTGCAAAGGGCAACTGGCAACATAAAGATTAATTATTTAAATAGTCACATATTAGAACGTGTTGATGTATGTTTTCTTTTCATTAATCAAACTTACAATGGACCTTGACTAATGCTTGAAGAATTAGCGCCTTTTAACTGCGAAGGTTAAAGGTTTTACGAATGCGTTTGTTTGTTATTGCGATACGCTAGTTATGTTTGCTTAGTATTAATCAATACCTTACTGAGAATTAAATTGGACTTAATCATATATAAACACAATTTAATGCCCACATATAAGATAATCAATTTTATTTTTGTACATATAGCCAAGTACTGTATAAATTATGATCGCGTGTCAAGATCGCATCCCATTGAAAGGCAAAATGAAGTACTCCTTCTAGCACCAGTTGAAGCAAAAGACATGATGATATAACACATGTATCAATATTATACGCCAGTTATAACTTTTTACAGCTAATTATTTTATAATATACTCGCTACCCGTATAATTACACTTTTCTTAATTTATAGAACGTTTATATTCAAAGAGAAATAAACAAAGTCTTCTTAAAAAATCTCACTTTTATGGACCAAAAAATAATGCAACGTACATAGTATAACTTATCAAAGTTTCGTATCAAATGGATCAATTTACCAATACATAGAACATAGTCATAAACTCTCATTATATTATATTTAATAAGATTATAATTAACATTTATAGTATACTAGCTGTGCCCGCGACTTCGTTCGCGTAGTTGTCGGAAACACTATCATGATTATCGTTTGATTGGTCACGTTGGTTTTTGTTATTATAATCGTCAATAAGATTTAATAATATGTTTTACAGTACTTCAGCGTAGATTATATTTTTAGTTTTATTTTCTTGTGGTAGAAGAACATACTGATTTTGCCCGCAACCCGATCTTGACAACGCGACATATAGTTGGTCGTGTGAAAAGCAGTCTTGACGTAAATCGATTCCTACGTGTTTAAATGTTTGGCCCTGTGATTTATTAATGGTTACGGCAAAAGATAACTTAATGGGAAATTGAATTCTTTTAAAATTAAAAGGTAAATCATTTGGAATCATTGGGATGCGAGGTATAAGCACTGTTTGACCAACTGCCGGACCAGTCAAAACTGTTGCAACGATCACGTTATTGCGAAGGAATTTTACTTGAAGGCGGGTCCCGTTACATAAATTTGGTGGTTTAAGATTTCTGAGTAAAATTATCGCAGCACCTATTTTTAACTTCAGGGAATGTGGTGGAAGGCCGCTCGGGTTTAAAGAATTGAGAAACTCTTGTGGGTAATGGACAGCATCTTCTTGATCCATTACATTATCAATAGATGTGTAGGTAGTTATATCGCCTGGAAGTTTGGTTAAAATTAGGTCGTTAATTTCGTCAACGCTACTATTTCTCGCCGCCAATATTGCCCTTTGACACATCCATTGGTAATCTTTATTTTCTATTTCGACGATATTAGGGTAAACTTTTGATATTAAATCCTCTATGCTAGTCACTTTTTCTCCTAAATCGCGATCAATTTCAATTTTATTTTCAGAATGAGGTACTTTTCCATCTCCTATTAAAAGTAACTTTGAAGGAAAATTTGTACTTCCTCCCCCCAAATGTGCTCTCATATTCTTTGATAGTTTTAAGGTATGGACAAATTTCCATAACGGTGAACTTTTAAGGCAAGACCTTACAATGTCTGCTCTAGTTCCTCTTAAAATTAGCGGTAAAGTTTGTCTAAATAAATTACCAACATCTGTGTTTTTATTGCTTATTGTTATACGGTCAATTATGACAACCCTTTTCTTAAACATAAAAGAAATATTGTACAATAGTGTACGATTGCGAATATTTTTTTTGTTAACAATTCGATGCAGGTGTATCGACATCTGGATGTAAGAAAAAGTCAATTGTAAATAAATAAATCACAAACAAAATTCATACTCTGCCAAAACAAACAAAACGTTCAACAGGAAATGTAATAGTAAATCTGAATGACTTTTCTTTGTCTTGGATTAGGAGAAAAGTTCATGAATTGTAATACCTGACGGTAGACATGTTTGCTTAAACACTCAATTTTGATTCCAATTTTCTGTCATTATATAGGACCACTATGTACGTATAGGGTTTAAAAAAACATCTAGAAGAAGTGTATTTATCGATAGACCAGATTTACAAATTTTGAGTATATCATATATTTACAAACCTACCTTGGCTGACACCGCCTCCAAAAATAACAATAATTTTAACTATAATATATTATCGTAATAACTTTGCTGACTTTTAAATAGTCTAAATATTTTTAATTTCATTTTACATAGTATAAATCTAAAAAATATTGTGATCATTGTTTGTTATTCATAGGTTTGTGTTAAGTTAGATTTAAAGTGGGTAGGTACATACTTATCTCCTTGCGTGGAAACACAGAACGTACCTACATATTGGTAAGTAGAATAAGTTACTTGATTATTAAGTTGTAGAATAATAAGCAATTATTTTTTACTTTTTAGAGCATATTACTTTTTTTCTCTTTTGAAGTCGGTTTTTTTTTTTGTCAAAATTTTTGTTTCTAAAAGATTCGGCCGAGTATCGCTAACGTGCTCCTTAGAATTGTTCCGTTCCCTTCCGTACCGTTACTTTGTCAAGGATCCTATGCTCAGAACCTTACCAAACTTTCACCATAGTATCCTTGAAGTATATCCTTTATAATAAAAAAATAATCATTAAAATTGGTTGGCACAATTTTGAGTTATTCACCTATTTATCGCGCACATACATAATGCACATTTAAGACTTATATCGTTTTCATAGGGATACCATCATCGTAACAGGATAAAATTAAAATGGGGCCCCACGGGAAGCACTACCTTTCAAACAAAAAAAAATTATCAAAATCCAGTGAAAAGTTATGAGGTAACAAACATATAAAAAAAAAAAATACAGACGAATTGATAACCTCCTCTTTTTTGAAGACGGTTGAAAACAAATAATATTAACTTAAACGTAATAAGATAAACAAACCGAACAATAAGAAGTTTAGATTGTTTCTCCTTTGGTGTTATTATTTCATAAGGTGATTATAGTACAACCGTGTTGAATATGCTTGAACGTAATAGAAATTACTTGAAATATTGAACCACTAATTTATTTGTGTAGTCATTTTAAACGATATTCACCTATTTGCTTATTTGTTTATTATATAATTTATTTTCTCAGTGATGATTAATCTGCATCGGTGAAAGTATCGCTCGCCATTTTGAACTTTTTTACGTGTGTAATGTAATTTTTATACCTTATTTATACTGTGAAACGTTTGAATTGTTTACTTGCAAAGTACGAAGGAATGTTCATTGAAATTTTATCTTATATCGTAAGTTAAAACTACAGCAGATTATGATTTAAATGTAATCGATTTTAAACGATAAAAAATAATGAGCAAATAAGCTAATAACAAAACCTAATTTTGATAAATAATTTAACTATTAAGAATGTTAATTTTTTTAAGTCGTTATGTGCATTGTTACTTCGCAGAACTACACCCGCGGGTGAGAGTGGCGAGCGCGGCGGCGGGGCTGACCCGCCTCCCCCTCAGCCGCCGCCGCGCCCCGCCTGCTAGCACACTCTTAACAAATAGACATATAGTGTCACGGACTTTTTTTTTATTATTAATAGAGGAATATATCTTTCATACACATTTTTTGAGTAACTTAAAACGTTTATGCTGCGCACGCATCGAAAGTCCATAAATGTGAATAATTTCCCCCGTTTTTGCAACATTTCTCACTGTCGCTGCGCTCCTATTGGTCGCAGCGTAATGTTATATAGCCTAAAGCCTTCCTCTATAAATGGACTATTCAACAAAAAAAGAATTTTTCAAATCGGACCAGTAGTTCCTGAGATTAGCGCGTTTAAACAAACAAACAAACAAACAAACTCTTCCGCTTTATATATTAGTATAGATGAGTGAAAAATTTGACCTGATATAATGCCAGTATTTATAACAAAGAAATCTAAATTTGGTCACTGTAGTCTGTTAGTCTGATTTTTGTTAAATTTTCAAATGATTTTTTATTAAAAATATTCAGATGTAAAAAGACATTGGATTTTATTGCTATTAATGAACAAATGGCCTAGTTTAAAAATCATACCGAATACACACTTTCCTTGTTTGTTTTATTTAGTGACGGCTCCTCTCCATCTTTCAAATTGTTTCTCCGAAGTTATTACAAAGACCCATTTGTCCTAACCGCGATGCTACTATCGTTAGTTAAAGATGGCGTCCGCTCATTTATATTTTCAAGCCCCAAATAATTTTAATGTGTTCCCATTATCATAGGCGCACGTGTTATTCTTTTCAGTGAGAAATTCCCGACATTTGGTTATTAACGATTGAAGCTGAACACCCTCTGTCTACGCTAGATTTATAACGTAGAACAAAAGACATCAATTCTTAGACCGACATGTAATCTATGAATTACCGAACTGTCTATGAAAATATGGGCGCGGGTTTCATTTAGATTACTATAGATAATACCTATATTTATAAAAATAAAAATATTTTTTATTTACATAAAAAATATTAACATTATCGTTTTAAATAAAATAAAAA
This sequence comes from Vanessa tameamea, assembly GCF_037043105.1. Taxonomy (NCBI): domain Eukaryota; kingdom Metazoa; phylum Arthropoda; class Insecta; order Lepidoptera; family Nymphalidae; genus Vanessa; species Vanessa tameamea. The sequence goes on from NC_087323.1 coordinate 5,588,272, forward strand.
AGGAATTAAATATAGTTACTTTATAAATCTTGACCGCGTGGAATGGTGGCAAGAATGCTAACAGCATTTCGCCGTTGAATCGCAATTCGTGTCCTCTGGGCAAAAAAAGAAACCAGCTATCCTGTCACAAGTGGAGGCAATAAAGAGAAATAAAAGTGTTTTCACGTGTATTTAATTGAATAATAATCGAGTATATCTGTAGTTGTTATTATATATCCATAAACTATGTATTGAATGACACGGAAAAGGTGATAACGCTATTCTCAACTTGTGGTATTATGCATTATAATATACTTATCTTAATTTAAGGCAGGTAGTTAATATCATATAGGTAAATCTTTTTTTTTCCTGATAAATATGAGGGGGGTAGGTATATTATTATTATTACTTTCAATCGTTATATTTTAAGATTGATAACTTGTAATGGTTACATAAAAAAATCAAACAGTTTTTATCGGCTGGTTCTCAAAGTTTCAGAATTGAATTAACCGATATTGAACGAATCGAAACTTCAACAATAGTTGTAACAAAAGCCGGAAATAAAAATAATTTAATACAGAAGGCATGTCAATATAAAACTAACGCACTAGAGCGACTCTTAGATTGCAGAGCGGTAGATAAATTGTGAACGTATGCGATGCTTTTGTCCCGTCAATATGTCAACTATGGGCCTCCTCACTTACGATATGATGACATAATACAACACTTTTACTTTGAAATTGAACTACAAATGTTGCCATTGACGAAAATTTATGTTCACTCGAAGTTTCTTTACATACATCATTTTGACAAGATAAATTTTACAGGGAAATCTTTTTCGCCTTGAAATAGGTTATTTGTGTGTACCGAAAATAAATCACTTTATGTGGATGATTATACATCTAATTGTAACAAATTAAGCTATAATACTTTCAAATAAGTTTAAATCCAGCCGTTGCTTTATGACGTAGATATGATAAAATTTATCTTTTCATTCGAACACGTCCTAAATTAACAGCGTCGCTAATCATCGTTATGGGGATTAAGAAAGACGCTATCTCGTCAACCAAGTGACACTTCCGACATTACTATGAGTTACGTTGCTTGACTAGATAAAAAATCAAGACTACATATAACAATTTTAAGATAAAGAAAAAAGATGTAATTCGAATTTGAATATTAGTTGGTATTTTTATGTTGTAATGTTTCTGCTATACGATCGATTTTATTTTAAATTAATTTATCCTTATTATTTCACTTATCCTCCCTAGTTTAGTGAGGTGAAATATACTAAGGTATATCTTATAATCTTCAGTGGAACATTTACGGACTATTTAAACTAAATCATTGCTAATAATGATCGATAATTACAAAAAAAAAAAAAATGGACATTAATTATTTATAAATTGAAAAAGCACTTTTTAAACGACTCTGTACCAGGTTTGCTATAGATATGTTATTTCGGATCTGGATGGGAATACGGATATATGAATAATAGGTATTATACCAGTTTCAGATACTGATTACGGATACGAAATTATTTCAGTTTATCTGCTTGTTTCGGATAGTTTCAGTAAGTGATATTAGATTATTTAGAAATTAGAAAAGAAAAAAATTACAATATATGAATTTGACTTTATTTGTAGGCTACCGCTTAATATTAGGTATACTTAATCTTAGACAAAAAAACAAATCACTTTAAAATACAATTAGTTACTTTCATTAAGTATAACACTATACAAAAAGAAATTTATAATAAATATTTTTTTATTGGTTACGGTTACGGATGGATTTTTATTTCGAATATCCGACAGTTTCCGTTACGGTTACAGAGCTCCATAACTTCCCTGCTCAGAACATCTTAATTCTATTAGGATTCATAATGGAATAAGCAGAATATTTCTGCTTAAGTTATATGAAGACACTATTTAAAAACTATACCTACATTACATACGATGGTATTATACGAGTTCATACCAATAATGAGTTTATATCTAAAAAAATACTTTTCTAAAATAATCTTTTATTACAACTCGATACGATTGAAAATGTAATACTACCGTGTAGTCGCATCAGCTCTAAAACTGCGTGAAAACTTTAAGCAAAAGTTTGTAAAAATAGCGGCCACCTCGCCACCTCGTGTGTAAGTATTGATTGCAAATCACAGATTCTCTTATAGTTTAGAACGCGGTTGTATCCGCTTAATCGAATTTAAAACATTCATATTTAAAATATTTTCTGTTAACGAAATAATAAAAAAGAAACAATTATTATTAAATGCTGACGTAACTTTTTATTGCGTTTAAGTTGTAAGACAATCCTAATGATCGCCTCACGGATGAAACTTACCGTCGGAACAAGAATTCGTCTTAGTCATAAATAATATAACAACCAGCTTAAGATACGCTATATTACCATTATGTATGCTTAATATCAAGCTTTATGCATGCGATATGCTTCTGAATGTTTTTTTAACATTTAAAATAAAATATAGTAAAATAAATAATCTGTGGTACGGTTCTTTTGATAGGTTAATAGATACAAAGACGCTTTTAAAACAGATACAATTAATAAAATTACTTTTTTAATTATAATAATTTAATCAAGGAAACATTTAGATGCTTATGTTTCGATAAATCTACTAAAACACTATTATTTTGATGATACTATTAACGGTGTCTGGAAACTGCGTTTAAGGTTAATATTAAAATAACAGAATTTTAATAATTTATTATCAATATGTATTAACATTATAACGTTCGTTGGTTAGTATTGTATTCAAATTACAGCAAAATTAGAATAGTGCAAAGACAATTTCCAGCGTTTTATCTTTACAGTTTCTTCTCTTGTAATTAGGTTTTTACAATAAAGCAAAAATTTTATGAAGAAAATACATAATAAGGAAAATATCCTTTATTTTATTATGACCGATATAATAATCATTAATCCATCATGATATTTTTGCTGATTGATTGTAAGATAAAGATTTTTGTTATATACTTCCGATAATGATATTCAATTGTAATAAATAAATATCGAACTGATAATCCAATGAATATATAATTTAATCTAACCTATCTTCGAATGAATACGTAATTTTTGCTCTGAAATATCAATACCTATAGCCTATTCCAATGGAAATAGGAAAAAGATCAACAAACCTTAGATTTACATATTTCATGCGATTTACTAATAACTCAGCTATATTGTGCCCTACTACTGCCCTAGAGTTTATGTTTAATATATCTTTATTTATAATACAAAACTATTACACTTAACTACTTATTTCCACTTTAATTTTACTTCCAATATTCCGATAAGTTTCGTCGACGTTCAAAACGCAATTTTTTCGGAAATCCAAAGTGAATATCATGGATAAATCAAGCTCTTAACCCATGATATCGCATCAATTTTCTGCCAAATGTTGTTTATTTGGCTTTTTTCCTGTTATGGTTGGAATGGAGTATACATTAAATAATTTTCTTGAAGAATAGGCATAGGTCTAAAGTAATTTCAATATTGCTTACAGAAGATATCCTACTTCTTTTTGAATTGCTTAATAAGTGAAATAATTGAAACGTAAACTAATTAATGAATATGTAGTAAAATAAATTAAAATACAGACTTTTCTTAATATAGTAGAGTTTGTATATTAGTATACGCGCCAAATATATACAAGAGCAGCCACGTCATAAGCACAATAATCTACCGGATGCAAACAGCGTTTGGGCGAACTCAAAAAATATTTCCGACATCTTCTGGAGCGTCTTATGGTTCCGCCGATGGTTCGAGACTTTACCATCATCAGCCAAGCGTAACGCGCGGTGCCATTTCCATTGGAAATACTCGTAGTCCTAATGGCCCACCCATTATCATATCTATTAAGAGTAATAAAACATTTTAAGAGTAATAATAGTTTTTATTTGTAAACTAAAAACGACTAAAAATAAATCATATGTACATATATATCTAAGAATTAATAAATATATTTAGGATTAATAGTAACATAGCATTACAACTCTTAATAACCGAAGAAGAATCGCTAAAGAATCTTTGCTAGCAGACAGCTTATTCAATTTATTTATTCGATATTAATTCTCAGAGTTGATGAAGTTTGTCGTGAGTTTATACTTTATCTAGTCTAAGGCAGGTTACAGGCTATTTGGGGCGTCACGGTAGCATGGGAAAGCGATCCAGTGGCGCCCACCGAAGAGAACGAGAACCCTCGCCGTCTCTTCGGTTTTTAGGTGGTTAACCGCTGGTTTTTAGTGGGTATTCCGGTGTACTAGTCGTCCATAGGGCACCGGCGAGTTCCACATACACATACACTTCACGTGGATAAGACGCGTAAGGCGTTTTTTTATGCGGCAAAAAAAATGTTTACCTATTACTTTTTTTATACCTAATTCTTTTATGTAGAAATTATATTATTACTCAAAGATTTAATTTAAAAGTTGAATTAACTGTTTAAGAAAAACTTGTAACACTAAATTTCTGTCTACGAAAAGTCAATAAGTACTTTGGACATACTTTATAATAAAATTCATTTAATAATAAAAAAAAAATGATAAATATGATACGATAAAAGATTATATACATGATAAAAAAAAGCGTCATTTTCATACAGGTAGATATTAATTTAATTAAATTATGTAATTTCATTATTGGAAAAGTTTACTATTTAGAAGAACTGACAAAAATTTTACTGTTATAGTTATGGCTTTAATTTAAATTTAGGAAAATGTCGATTCAAAATTTCCTATAATTCTAGTAACCTACTTCAATGAAGTATAGATATACATATGTTTGTTGGACTTATTCTTATTGGTACTTAGATTCATTTTGCATCGTTTCTTCAATCTAAGCATTTATTTTAAAGAACCGAAATTTCAACATATTTTCAGATCAGATATTATAAATCTCAAATAAGCCTCAAATGATTTATAGTTCCGTTCTTTCGGGGCGGCCATTATGAAATCGTAAGTGGAAATTGTATGTACCAACCACAATTTTTCGAACAATTTACTCACATTCTTGAATGTTTTGAAAATTTTCAGCAAAATTTTGTACATTTTTAACAAAAATTAGTATATTTTAAAATGTAGATGATGATGTAGGGACCTGCACAAATACCTACCACTTAGTATAATTTTTATAGCACTGAAAAGTTACGTAAGAGACCATATACCTATATTCTCTTAATGGGCAAAGATCCTAATTAAGAAATAGGCTTAAGAGCTGGTTAGTTTTATAATTCTATTGAGTACCTTATTGCATAAAAATAACTTCTTTAATCGCTAATTTATTCTTAGCCTGTTAATCAGTAAACAGAATTGATTTTAAATATAATCCTGCATTAAAATGTTACAAATATTAGTTATATAAATAGTTTATTTTTTTCTGCTGTAATTTTCCCTTATAGCGTAATATATTTTATTATGATGTTGATGTGTCCAGAAAAGTCTACAATCGAATATATCACAACAAAGTTGGTTTTGTGAAACTATATAATCATTTACGGCAATAAATTAATGAAATTGAATCTACCAACAATACGTGCACAAATAACAATATCTAATTTTATTTTTATTATTTAGAATCTTGATGATACAAGAATTTGTTGAAATAGTCTTTATTTTTATAACAATAGAGCTTAGAATAGTTTATTCATAGAATTCTTGACCCCTGAATTCAATATGCAGGCAAAGGCGCGATTCAACGAGTGCGTTGCGCTTATTAACATACCATGTTTCCTTTAATTTGAATTGATTCTGGTTTTATAAGAAAAAGCATTCGTTAAAATATAAATTTTAGATAGAATGCTGACAATATTCTTATAATATAATAAAATGTATACACGTTTTCAATAAAATATATATTTATTTTATACCAACTGTGTTGTTTTAATTAGCATATAATATTTCTAAAATAAAACGATTAAGATTATAAATAATATTATGAAGTACTTTAATTTAAAGAAAAGTGGTATTAATAATCTTCAATCCGCTTATCGTTAGGTAGCTCTGGTAGAGTCGGCGGTAACGAACTTTATGATAATAATTTAAGTTTATTATTTATTCTGTAGATTTCGAGAACTTAGGGTCGTTAAAGGTCTTACATTACAAATCTTCGATAATCTTAATTACTTTTCTGATAGTTATTTCGATAATAATTGTCTATACGATTTCATATCAGTTTAGTTTTATCAAAAAGTTTCAGTTAATCGCTAATTGAACTGTAGGTAATCCGTCAATGAAGTCTTTACCAATCAGAATGAATTGTAGCGTGATAACTTAGTTTTTCTATTGGTGGACGATGACGCGATATCTATTTTGGTCGCGAGTGAGAATGCGCGCGCTGAGAAACATTAACATGTGTGAATCTGTGCACAGCCGATCGATGTGTGCGTGTGTTGTTGAGGCGCGCTCTCTCTGTTTACCGCGCGGTACTGTGGCCGGCGAGCGCCTCGCACTCACGTGTGTATCGCGAAATCGAGTTTTCCGGCGGCTGCCGACCTGCATTAGCAGCCTATGGTGTTTTCCAAAAGTTTATTGGTGCTAATTCGTGCCGGGTGTTAAGATAACATTGCAGGGTCCGACGGATAGTTCGAGCGTTCCTATTTCGGTCCTGCTCATAAAAATTATAGGTGTTTTCGGCGGATGCGATGAATAAATTTTGCAAATCGAGTCTGTGTGTCGAAAAGGTTCGTGAGAGCTATGTTTTGATCGGTCGGCGTGTTGTGGCTGTGCCGGGCGGTGCGGATGCGTTTCGGCTCGGGTTCCTGCTGCCGGTATCAGTGAAATTGCGACAGTGTTACCAATTCTTGACCCTGAGGGTACTGGATCTCGGAGACGGAGTCGGAGCTGTAAACAAGGACTTGATCCAGATGCTTCACGCTGTGCCTGGCACATGTTAAGGTAAATGTGATCTTGTATCAGGATACATACGAAGTGCATCCTCTTGATATTCTTATCACGTATGTTTGTTTCCTTATTCAGTCGAGAGTTTGCTTATTTCCGCTGAAGCGCAGCGAATCTCGCACGGATTTTATGATTTATGTTAGTTAGCGTTTCATTAGCATGTGTTACAGAATATTATGTGCGCTTCAAATAAAAAAAAGAGTACAAATATTTAAATTTAATTATCGTTCCCAAGTAGATTCGAATAAGTATGTTGACCTAAAATATAATATCTTTCCTATTGATACCGACGATTTTATCTCTAGTAGGTATACATGAGTTGATAGCATATGCACTTTTCTAGCCACTATGTTAAATTAATAGAGTTTTTTTTTAATTTAAGTAAACAGCAATAAAAGTTACCTTGTAATTTAATAATATTGTTAATAATTTAATAATCTTGTAAGTTAATAATTATTAGATTCATGAAAGTGTTTTTACTGTTTAATAAAACCAAATAGTGTAATTATTGCACAAAATGAGAAGCGAATAACGTATTATGTGCAATTAATATTTATTTAATAGGACGATGACACGCATAAAAATATCAAAAATATTACGTAGTGCAAAACATAACCCCTGAAAAAAATATATTCATATTGGAATCGATAGGAATCCATTGATAACTGTTATTTTTATAAAAAAAGTAATGTCTGAATTAACTCTATATATTTTTAAATGTCAATAAAATTATTTTAAATAGTTCATTTATGACTCGAATAACATAAATAAATAAAAATAGAATTTTCGTTAAAACAAAGATAATAGTAATATTACTATATCTATTATGCTTAAGGATTGAATAAAATTACCATATGTATAAAGAACTGTTGGTTCAGTTTTACGATTATTATTCTTAAAAATTCAGTTCAATTCGAGTCAAACATAAAACTTTGTACAATTACATAAGAATGACTTATGTGTGGACTTTTTTCATTAACTGTTTCATTTCACTTTGTCTATCTCCATATAAAATTGATTAATCTAGGTATTACTGTACGAATTATGTAAGTAATTAACTTATAAGTTATTGGGCCTATCCCAATCAACACGTACATTATGTTAACATAAAAACATTTTAAAGACAATCTTTTTACCGTGCTTTATTGTAATATTGTTTTAAATAAAATTTGGTATTTAAAATATAAAGATTATCATGAGTCAGTCAATCACAGTTATATTATTTTTCAAATTAATCAGGTTTGTATAAATAGGTATAATATTTTACTTACGTCTAAATACGTATAAAATTGACAAAAAAGAATGGGGCATAGATGTGTCTGACGCATAATTTGTTTTTGTACTAGACGCAGATGTTTATTTATTTTTGACTATTACGAATGATACACAAAGATTATAACATATCGTTTATTACATAAAGTATGTCCGGCGGTAATTAATTACAGGGCGCAGCGCTCATTTTGTGCTTTACATAAAAACGCATAACATTGTAATTTTACAGGTCTACAACCTTGAGTAATGATTATATTACGTTAAAAGCTATTAATTCGTTCGTTTATGGCTGTTATTTATATTTCAAAAAATAATGCGTTATTTTAAATACAATTTTCAATTGAAATCATTTATTTTTTTAATCTTCTAATTTTGACACATTCTTTTTTTTATTTTTAATACATACTTTTTTATATTTTTAATACTACGTTATTATTAATACCACTAGTAATTTAAAATTATTTGCGCATTGGTGAAAGAGATAGGAGAATCTTGAAAAACCCTTGAGTCTTAAATTCCGTGAACAAAATAATGTTCCCGATAATCGTTTGAGTGGCACTCAATAATAATAACATTTCTCTAATTACAATAATGCTTTATAGTTACGTAATTACTTGTAGTAAATTTTATAGTTATTAGTAATACAGTTTATAATAAAAGAAAGAAAGTAGTAAGTATAATATCAATACTTTGTTTCACAGTTTTCTGGTTGAACTGCGTGTTAGCTAGTTACAGGCAAACCATATGGGCAATACATTCGCGGTGTAAGGAGTGGTTAATACTTCTTGCAGTGTCAAAAGGCGAATTCGAACTACTCTACCTACTTTATATATTTGTCTAAATTGAATAAACCAAAGTAATATATTAAAAAATATCCAAAGTGCAACAGTATTTCCGATTTTTTATTGCAACAAAATCTCGCATATTATTTTGTAAAAAAGTATTAAACAGACTTAATGAGTAACGTACTCCAAGTTACTTACAGACCCGTCTTAAGCCCCATAATCCGCGTGTAAGCAGTGTTTCTAATTGGAATATACATTCTTCCTTTAAAATATTTTTAAAAATCCTCCTAGGTCGCCTTACCTATTGCCCAAGACTTTAAGAGGCGCCCCCCTAACACTCGGCACCCGAGTTTTTGCACTCCCTACAACCGGGATTAAGAAAGACCTGGTTACTGTGACTAATAAATAAGTTAATTTGTTCGATTTTAGTTGATTGATATAAGATCGATATCTTTAAATGAATTGTAATATAGTTAATAAATATCGGGATATGTTTTTTTGCCTAAAGGCTTTAGCACACGCGCACTGTTTTTTTTATCTTTTGCTGGATATTATGTTTCATATTGATAATAAGAAGTATAACATAAAGGAGGCGTATATTTTTATGTAATATATATTTATCTGATTAGATAATGATTCTTTTATACATATCCTTGTACACAATGTACGATTTTCTTGATGAAAATTAAACGATTGTTCAATTTAACGTTTAGTTTGGCATGTTAAAATAACAAGAAGTACCTGATAATTAAGGTCAAAAGATTGAAATCAGCAGTGATATCCTGTAAGAAATCACTTCTTATCTCACTCGTGAAACTTATGGCGTTGCGCTGTTTTGATGTATGTACTTTTTAAGAGTGGTAATTTTATTGTAGTAAATGTCGCATGCTATGCGATATTTTTGACATTTCACGATCGCGTTTTCTACGGTTGTTGTGAAGCAGGACTTATAAAATATCGATTTAAAAGTGCACGAAAGTTATTAACTAATTAATCTTCTGAGCGGTGTCGGTGCAACACTATTCCGATGCACTTTCTTATGTTCAATACATTTTCATTACAGGGCACAGTGATAAATCTTTTTAAGACAGGCTATAAGTCCGTAATAAGATTTAGTTTATCGACATAAACGAAATCTCTTTACGCATTTATCTCTGGTATTTGTTATAATCTTGGTAAAAGAAAATTGTTTTTTTTTTATAAAAATAATGTAGAAATTGTCTACAAGTACAGTCTGTAAATTTCCCACGGCTGGGGTAAGGGCTCCTCTCCCTTTGAGGAGAAGGGGCATAATCCACCAGGCTACTCGTATGCGGGATGGTGGATTCACATATGACAGAATTTCGGTGAAATTAGACACATGCAGGTTTCCTCACGATGTTTTCCTTCACCACTGAGCACGAATTATAAACACAAATTAACCACATGAAAATTCAGTGGTGTTTGCCTGCGTTTGAACCCGCAATCATCGGTTAAGATGTACGTGTTTTAACATCTCCGCTCGGCTCAGAAATTGTCCAATGTCCTATTTTTTTACATAACCAACGATAGAAACTCAAAATCTTTAGAATCGATCCAGTGATTAGAACGTGATTAGGTAACTAACATCTAAATATAAATTTTCAAATGAATGTACAATAGAAAGATGAAAGCGTCTATTCGTTTAAAAACATGTCATGATCAAGCATTTCGTATACATTCCAAATATTCATGTCATTCTTTTTTTTAAATTTTATTGTACAGACATGACCCCATTACAATGTTTTAGTACATATATATATATATATATATATATATAAAAAATGTCAGCACAGATACAAAATCGAAACCATAGCCTATATCTATGTTTTTAATAATCATAAAAAAATTATGGTCCATCAATCGCTAATAACATTATACCAGAAATAAATACAATTATTAATATATATTTTTTCTTCTATTGTGAGAGGGCATGGTTTGTGAGTCAATCCGTCAATAGAACATTAACAGTTGAACATCCTGAATATTCATTATCAATTGTTATGTAATGAGTTTCATATTATATGTCGTATGACTAATATTTAGTACAGTCTGTGATTCAATTCAATTATAAATAATTAATAAAAAATAAAGCTAACATATAGTTCCTTTTTTAAACAACAACAAATTAATTCAAGCACAATATTTCTTAGCAAAGTAAATCGTATTGATTTAGTTATAGTTATTTGTAATTGTTATTTGATTCAAAAATAAAAAATACACTCTATCAAAAATATTAATATGCTTAATACTTAATCCTTACAAAGAAATGAGGAAATTGAAAACATTACACAAAAAGGATTGCCTCCTCACAAAACAACGTTACATAATGTTTTATTTTCTTGGAACAACTACATATTGTAAGCTAATATGAATAACACTTGATATTTCTGCATTTTTCTTAAATAAATATTCTTAAGGTTACTTGCGTAAGAACTTATACCATTTTTGTTGCTAGTGGTGTACACTAATACGTTCTTGTATTTTTTTTAAGATGAAATAATTTTTATGAAATTTATAAATAGAATGCTCTTTATTCAATTTTTTGCTATTAGTTGGCCATTAAAGTATTATGAATTGCTTGGATACAGAGAAATGTAGGTTTTAAGAGATAGTTATCAGTAGGTTATCATTTGAATAAATGTTTTAAATTAAAACAGTATTATATTTTAAAACTGTCATAATATATTATTGATCGTAATAACAAACTCGATTACGAAATTTAATGTTATCAATATGACCAATATTACACGAACATCTCGAACAAACAATATGATTCTTATGAATGAGTTTCGTCGCCTACGCAATGCCGTTTTTTATAACCGTCCATGGACGGACTGAAATAATTGTTTTAACAGGGCTCCATCTATCAAATGTGCGTTTCGCCAAGGTTTAATGTAACCAATAATCTTTCAAGCATGCGTATTAAATAAACACGAGTATTTTTCTCTTGATATTTTGTTAAAAATGTTTATTATAAATTAAAATGCCTCTTTCTAATTTTGCTCCCAAATAAATTCGATAAAGTATTACTTTATTTTATAACATCATACCATGATAATACTATTGGACAGACATGTTTTTATTGATCTATAACGTAGTGGAGTTCTCATTTTAAATATTCATAACGAGTGTTTCTTTTACATTTGTTTTATTATTTAAATGCAAATAAAGTCATCAACACGATAGGATAATACAATGATACACATAGAGTCTATTATTAGACAGAGTACTCTGCCATATACATACATATATGTTTAGAAATAGCAAGTTTGTTTCGTACTGAAACAGTCTTTGAATATTATGTAACAGTTTATTTAGTATAGTAAGTACTGTGAAAATGTGTTTTTGTTAACACGGGACATTAAAAGTTATTGCAAAGTAACAATAAGAACGTATTCTCAAGTTCTATATTATAATAGCGTTGACTATGTACGTATCCGTGATAAGACGTGGCACACATGCAACGGACAAGGCCTACACACATATGAATTAATGTTAATTAGTACATGTTTGTTTATAACACACCCACACATATACATATCCGCACACATTTGTAAACACCGCGCATAATGAGCCTTCACATTTAAACTGTTGCTGATTAGAAAATAAACCGACTTTAGAACGGATTTTCAAAAATGTCACGTCTTTTTAAGATTAGGCATAGAGACTATTACAATATTATAATGAAAAGAAAATCTTGTTCAGTGTTGCGTTGATGTTTAAGTAAAACACGTATTTTTAAATTCAAAGTAAATTTAGATATTTTTGCCTATTGCAATAATAATTCTGAAGAAAAAGCAGTCGTTCGTCATATAACACAGAGTTCATTTTGCCTTCACACTTGCCTTAGGTAAGTACTAGTACCATCGTGAGAATAATATGTTCAAACTTTTGTTAGTTTTTTATCGAAATAACACTTAATCACTTCCTACTGCTCAAAGGGCGGAAGTCATGCGTTTACAGAAATAATAAATTAACGCCACTGTTTCAATACAATTCGTTAGATGCCCTTGTGTAGAGGTCAATTTTCAATTTTAGTAGGGTATTACAACACATATCAAATTTAACAAAACAAATGTTTGTATATGTGGGCATTCGGTAACTCTCGAGAAGTTTTCTGACAAACTCGAGTGGGCATCTATAAATTCATATACCTATTGCTCAATGATATGTCGTTGTGTTTGTTTAATTATTTTTTTACTAATCGGTTTGGTTTTTAAGGTCAGTTTACCAGTAGATGTTATTTGGATATTCATTAGTGATAATTGAAATATTTAACGGTTGGAATAATTGTCTATCGCATCCTAACTAATATTGTAAATGCGAAATTCACGTTTGCTTATTACGTACGTAACGTACTCCACCGATCGTCGTGATATTCTGATTACTAAAGATGCGTAAGGGTACACCCCACTCACACGTGGGTGAAACTCAATCAATCTGATGAATTATAGCGTTTTTAGTAAATCTTGACAGTAATCTCCGGTCACTTTGTGTTACGTTCACGTTCGCTCAGAGTAATTGAAAGTTATTTTTGTATGCATGCAGTTACACAACATCGTCAACCAGAATAATTGTCTTGTTTTGCCCTTCAATAGAATAATTTGAAATTCGAACATTTTATCCCAAATTTAATAAAAAATATTATAATTGAGAAAACGAAGTTTTAACATCCAAAACTTCCGTAAGTAATTAATTGTGTCACATTATAAACGTGTAGACTGAAATAATAATTTCAAATCCTTTAAACATTAACAAATATTAAATGCGAAATATAATTTCATTCATGAGAATTGTAGAGAAAAGAAACGAAATCTTAGAATGATTTGCTTTATTTTCAGTTCTCTAGTTTGAAAGTAATTAAATAAACTTATCAATTACATTTTTATTTATTGCTATACGAAGATCTTATCTTATAAACTTATTCGCAATTCTTAATGAAGGTAAAGATTATTGTATACTTTTTTGCTATGTCCCGCCCCCGACAGATTGTTCATAAATGATAATTGTATATGCCAACTAATCAGAACGTAAATAAAGATTAATATTCAAAAAATGAATGAAACGTAAAAACTCAAGACCATCTTGATTAGAAAACGTCGAACGTCACGCAAATTATTATTTGAGTTACACATTTTGTTGAATGAAATAGCTGCCAAAAATTAATAGAACAATACTAAATGTGTGTTAATAATGGCAGTTGAAGGTCCTTTTCGAATTACACAGGCAATTTACGGAACATTTCCAGAATATTCTAGATCGAGTTTATGAGTTCGTACTAAAAATACCTAGAATTTGTTCGGACTAATATTTTATTGTTATATCACATTTCCGACAATATTCCGAAAATAGAAAAATAAAACTGAATATATAGCTCTATTAAGATGCGATCAAGATAATTAGGCAAGTGTATGTTGCCTGTACATACTCGACTCACATTATAGTTGTTTTATCCATAGATAATGATTTTTCGTTCCATATTTCATTGGATTTAGGAATACTATGTTATCTCTAAGACAATTATTCTAGTAACATAAGAATTAATATGTTTATATTTTTTAGAGTTTATAATTTAATAATTACTCTTCGGGTATTATTATTTATGGTTAATATTCAAGAAAGAATCCACACTGATAAATCTTACTTGTGATTCATCTTGAGTGCGCGGCGTGAATTGAATATTTAGTTATAATAACCTACATCCTGGTAGGAAATGAAATAATCTATTTCTTATACATATATTTATATTGCAATTCAAAATTAACTATCGTTATTGCAATGTATTCATTGAAATTCCAATAATACTAGCCGCAACCTGTGATTGTACCCGCGATCATTTTAAACTATAAATGCATTTAAAGACATATGATGAGCAAATAACTGCGAAAAGTGACTTAAAGGAACATGTCAATATCACACTGCATAGAATAGGCCTGTTCTTTTAACGACAAGGTTCTGAGCCTTATTCTAGCACAGTGCTTTAATTGGACACGTGCAGGTTTCCTCGCGATGTTTTCCTTCACCGCCAAGTACGAATATTTATGGTTACTCTTCTGACTAGTGTGATTTTATGCTGTCGAATGCAAATCATTTTCAAATCGTACTTATAGTTCCGGAGTCTAGCGCATTCAGATATACAAATTCTATTTTATAAGTTATAGCACTGTTTACATTCAAAATTAAATAATTACAAAATATTCTATCATATTTATGAACTATTTGTGACATTTCACTTTGTTGGTAATTTTGTAAGTGTTGCAAACAACTTGCTCAAAGCAAATACCAATAGTAGTATATTGAAAGAAAAATAAAATAAATTTTGTATGCTTGAATTCCGCAACATATCTCGTCCTTAATTTATCAAGTTTTATGTTAAAAGAGGCAACGATTATTTATTGCGTCGTCATCTTAATAAGCCCCTTGGAGATTATTTTTTATCTCGGAAAATTTGCACTTGCAAATGGCCGAGGCGTCTTTGCCTGACCTGAGTGGGTTCTCAAATATTGGTTCAACGTCTAAAGTAAACAACTTTATCCGAGCCCGTTTACTTCGCTCTATATGGACAGTTTGCCAGCTGTTTTATCTGTATGTGGGACAGGCGTTTTTATATCCTTTATTAACTTAGATAAGAGAAAATTCAATGAGGACTAAATTATCAATGGAAAATTTGTTTATATGTCAAGTATAACAAATAATGTTTATATTAATTTAGGGTACTGCTAATTAAATAAAAAAAAAACAATGTTTATATGTATTTTATTATGCTAACAGAATATACATAAAAGAATTTTTTTTTTTAAGTTGCCTTATGTCGCCTTTTGTCCAATTACATCAAGTTTATTACAAAAGCAATTTCCAGTAAATTATAAATAAGTTTAACATACAATAAAACCATAAATTATGACAAATAAATTGAATATTTAAATAATGATAAACCGGCTGAATACTTAAACGCTTAAACTGCTCCTGCTCTTTACTCTTATTCCGTTCTTTGTTTGAAAATGTGACAAGCGATACGTATAATATGTTTTTTTGTTTATATGATATACATAATTTTTTTATTTCCACTATTAATTAGGTACATCAGTGTGACAAATATTGCTTTATTATAATAATAAGCAACTTTACATAAACAATATTAAAGAAAAATAATATCACTAAATAAATAATCACGCTAAATAACATACAGGTTTAGCAGTCTTATCGTTAAGTACTGATATCTTCGAAACAGTATAGTTATAAGCTTACTAACTATATCGGATTGGAGTAAATATAATGAACAACACTAGCACGTAACATTATATAAGATTTCATACTTATTTATAAATTTTAAAAAAACATTCAAATATTATAATCGAGTAGCCGTTGACCCAATAAGCACTGTAATCAGGTTACGGGTCGGACCCGGAATGCGATCTATTGACGCCTCCATTGTGCCATTAGCCTTGCCAGCTATTTAGGAGATTCATTCCGTCTCGTCTGTTTGATTGAAGTTAAAATCCTTTTTATGATAATATTGCAATAATAATTTTTATTTTTTTTTATTTTTTACAATACGAATAGTTTATTTATATTTAATCGTACGAGTACAATTCAGAATTATTTAAAATATTAATATAGAATTATTCAGCCAAGTGATTAAATCACGTCTCCACAGATAATAAAGTAAGGAAGGTTATAACATTAAGGAGCTTATATCTACCTACGGAAATTGGCAACGGTAGAGACAGTAAGTTCCTTGCAATTCGTTGCCAAATCTGACACCAAAGATGTCATGACTTATAATTACTAATTCACTCACTTATCATCAATAAATAAATAATACTATGCGATAGCGTGACGATATATTATTTCCTAAGCTTAAAAGTACATTGAAATAGACCAACGAAAGGTCAGACTAACCTTTTCGCTGTAAACTATCTCTGACAGAAAGAAATTGTTTTATTTTTAAAACATTTAGGTTTTCATATGTTTCATTTAAAAAATAAAATACATATTTTCTTATTAATTGTATTCAGATACACGGTATCTGGATAAAGATAAACAAGCTTCTTGTAAAATGTGATATCTGTTTATCACATTTTACAAGAAGCTTGTTATATTTCATACTATTTCTATACATATAATATTATATTGTCGTAGATAAAAGTTGTTTTTATAAAATTCTTAATTATTATAATAATTTCAATTATCGTGTCACATAATTTTCATAATAATAAACTAAATCTTTTTAGAAGTAAATATTAGTAGTCGAAATTTTTATTAAATGTCAATCGCACTAATCTACCTCTAAAAACCAAAGACATTTGTTAATAAATATCGTGTATTTAAGTTTTAATTCAAATTATTTATATTATAATTCAATTGTAATACAGTTATTCCAAGGTTACATACACTAAGTTTTATTTAATTCCTTACGGCGTTAATTATGGAAAAATAATAAAGTTTTAGCAAAACAAAATCGTACAGTTGACGTTAACTACGTTGGTTGTACTTGAAATCATAAACATTAAGTTTGTACAAATACACAGATAGCAATCTTAATTATACTGAGAACTGTTACTATCAAACATCTACTCGCATTTTATTAACATGGACACAATTTAAGAAACAATGTACCGTATTACCTGTTATCTATACCTTAATGAGCTTTTAAAACAAAAATTAAGCAAATAGTTTTACAGATAGTCATTTTAGAAATGTGACCATTACCTTAACTGTTAACGTATTCGTGATACTAGTAGTTATTTCTCCGAAATATTGAAAATTAAATGTTCTAAATTTCGACGAAAATCCTCACTCAGTTATTTGCGCCGGTTTTTCTCAGATAAGGATAATTCCTTTTACGAAACAGTGGTTAGTTTTCTGCTTTGACTATCAATTACTAAATTTAATATCTATGTTGAATAGATACATTTGAACTGTTCGTAAGTTGTACATTATTGGATCAGACCAGCCCGCTTCGCCTTTAATAGAAATATATCCCATATCGTATCTGACATACCTATTATATTTTGGCGAATTCTTTCGGCTGTTGCATCGAGATTAAGTCACAAACATAAAAACATATCAACATTCACATTTATATAAGTAAAAATAAGTCAACGTAATCGAAAAGTTGATGGTGTGGAGGCTTTTCTGGTACATACTGGCGCCAAAGAAAAACAAAAGTTAATAGAGCGTTGCGGAGAAATTGGTTTGAGCAGGGTACCAATTTTTTGATCACATATTTATTTGTAGGTTTATTTATTTTATCGTAATTCTACATTATACCAAAGCAAGGGCGGATATATAAACTCGAGAAAATAACTTTTTGAGATATTACTTCGAAAAAGAAATCTTAGTTATTAAATTTGTTAATTCAAACTAAGACATTCACTCAAGTATTGCGATAATTAAATACACCAATTAACTATAAAGATCATAAAATAGAATAAGCACTCAAATAATATATTTGGTTACTTGATGTGATTGCATTACTCATAAAAATCTAAGTGACCCCGACTTACAATTTGGGAGCTGCTAAATCTGCTAACGAATCTCAAGGCCTTAAATCTGTGAATTAGTGCACTGAGGTAAGTGAGGCGCCCGATAGCGCATTCTTGATTGTGATAAAAACAACCTCCATGTATCAGATCATTAATTCCTTAATTATCTCGCCGTCCTACATCAAACGAGCCGACGCGACAGTAAAGTACAGATTCTAGAGAATGTAGATAATGATGCTGCAAATTATACGCCGCTCGTAATTCAAGACCCATTTAAAATATGAATAAAGTCTACTGCTGGAATTTTTATTATTTATAAAACATCATGTTTTTTAATAATTTAAACATAAAACACAAACAGTTTAGACTCTAAGATAAAAAAAGTGTGGTTAAATAAAAATAAATACTACCATTAAAGATAAGCCGTCAACTGCATTTTTTTTACTTTTAATAATAAAAATCGCAATATAAGAATAATGATCGGTTTTTATAAATATTGTATTTATGTATTGGCGTTTTGGTTTAAAAATGAGTCGATATTTTACAGCATTATAAGTATGTTACAATATATGATACGTATTATTCATATATTATTTCACGTATGTAATCAATAGATTTAAATAATTCAAAGCATGGACATAATATGTAAGTACTTAGATATTAATAGCTTTATTAATCAAGTACATAAAAAAATGTTGTCTTTTAATGCCTTAATAGATTTCTTTTAATGCACTTAGATACTTGATCATTTAAAAACAAGTCTTGTAAGTTGTTTCGTAAAAATATATCTAGCAAAACCGTATTTTGATTAGCAAATAGTTTATAGTGTAATTTCTAAAACATATCCTATACTTATTGCTTATTATAATTAGCGCAAATATTGTACAAAACTTGCATACACTCGGAGACACACATTAACCTCATAACGGAGCTAGAGTGCAGGAGGTCATCCGAACGCTACTCAATAACAATTTGTCGGTATCGCACTGCATGTACGATAAATGCGGTCTGTTTGAAGACATCATTTTATATCACATTGCTGTTTTCTATTAATAACTATCGATTTTTAACGATGAGTATTCTATCGCTTCATTCAAACTAGCTTTAAAATGACGAAACATCCAAAACATCTAAAAAGTCATTTAAAAAATAAAATTGCTGATAAATTAGGAATATTTCTCATAAAAATTTGGTTATTGCCGACCTAACCTCCATCTTGCAGGTGTGGCGATCACGAACATTCAAAAATTATTTTAAATGTTTTCTAATATCGTAATTAACATCCGAAAATTGTTTTATGAATTCATTAGTATTTTAACAAGTATATTCTATAATAAAAATTGTTAGTTGTTAATAAATTAAGATATTCAATACTTTCTTTAGAATATATGTACATTGTTAAATGTCGGACTCGCATACGCGGTACAGTTACGAATATATTTTATTATTATATATAAATAGTAAATTATTATATTGTATATAAATGTATCGACATTTATAATTGCATAATTATAGATATGTTCCAACTATATATTTAACTATTCATTTAATCTTTTAAAAAATGTATATTAAATAAAATAATGCGTTAATTTAAATATTTTTGTAATAGTTAAATTCTATTATAAGCAATTAATTGTACTTATGCGGATTAGATGATAAGCAACCTGTCTAGTAATAATATAAAGTTAATTATATTTTAAAGTACTTAACTTATGTAATAAAAAGTACTTTACACATATATGTTTGAATATGATTTTCCAAATACATTATACTGTATCTAAAATTAATTACCGTTTAAGTCATGACTTGGTCAACGATACTCAGAATGCAAGCATAATCATTTTTCCTTTGAATCGCAATTCCCATTGTACGAGCGAAAAAAGAACCAATATTCTTGGCACCATTAGAAGTAATAAGATTGCTAGATTAATATTTAATTTCATTTTTGATCAAAACTTCGTCCGTGTAGGATGTAGAGTATCAAAACTACACAGTTAAAAAAATACATTGTAATTTGTTTTGGAATTTAGAAAATCATAATATTAGAATAACAATTCTAAACAAAATAAATAAACAAATAAAGTTATAATCAAATTAAAATACGTTGTTTCTAACTTATATATTTAATTTGAAAATTATAGATGGATTATCACTATGGTCACCATAAAATGTAAATAAATATGTTAATTTGTTAACATTAATTATGTTTCAAGGTTATTTATGTGTTGTTCGTTTTACGATGTTTTGAAGGTAAAGGCATTTATGATGCACATATATTACTTGAAATTAATTGTAAAGAACTATTTATCATATTTCGTTCGGAGAATCCGAAATTTTTAGCAGTTTTATTTAATTATAGTTGCAATGTATATTATGTGAGGAGAATCAACTGGTTATATTTTGTTCTAATTTTAGTGTTCTCTTAGACAATAAGTAAAAGAATTTTTTGCCGGTTTTCGATATGCATTTTGTGCTTCATATTATATTGAATAAATTGACATCATCGATTTTAAACTAAACATTGCTAGCTGTAACTTACATTAAACCGAAATATTCTATAGACAACGAATTAAGTATTTCTTTTAAAAGTATTGTAAGTATTGTATTTTTAAAGTATATATACTTGGACAAGTCAAAGGTATTGTGCTGTACAGCCACGCTTCCAGTGTTTTGACAGGAAGGATTTGATTACTAAAAAAAAATTTCGCGAGACGTAGACCGCGGTATAAAACTAAAATAGCCGGGCCTTGAGCTATTATTTAATTTTAATGTGTATTGGGTGTGAACATTTTGGTACACATGTGTGCACATGACGTGCACTAAGCGTACAAAAATATTACCTTCACGAAATTACGTCAATGTTAACAATAAAAGTGTATTATCTCTTGCAGCCAATGATTGAGCTTAAAAAACCGTCTAGTAGCATGAATTTAATCTCCAATTTTATTATAATTCTCTTTTTTTATATTAAGATTTAAGAATAATTTAATAAATAGTTTATGATATAAAAAAAAAATATTAAAATGTAGAGTAGACCGATTCTCGACTTTTCATTTCAAATAAGAAATAAGTAAGCGTTCTGATTCAATGGATTGTTTTCGAACGCGATAGAATAGTAAAACAAGGTTAAAGTAATTCGTTTTAACTATATATAATATAGCCTTGCTAACATATAAAAATTAAAGTTTATTTAAAAACATGTTTTATACATTCTGTTAAAACAGTCAACTATAAGAAGATGTACACACGTATTATCTAACAGAACTTGGCACAAATCCAGGTTGATCGAAGCAAAATGTTTTATGAAAAAACGCCCGCCCACGCTTGTCATATAACGCCGTATTGATCGTTTATCAAAATTGAATAATATGAATAAATATTCTTTATGATAGGAAATGAAAAAAACATGGCTTTAGTTTGATGTAACTTCCTTTCGTATTAGATTTGATAGCTCATTACAATTTTATTACTTGTGAGAAATATTTTGTAATGTCGTTAATATGTTCATTTAAATAAATTCCACCCCAAAACGACTGTATAAAGTTCATTTTTCTCTAATCATGTTTAGCATTACATTTGTTTTATAAATACATAATTCTTACTGCTAAGAAATCTTTGTTGTGTTGTATAGTATAAATATATATGTGTTCGGTACATAAACGTTTACAAAAAAAGTAATCCATATCTATATTTATTTTAAGTATATTATTTAGCAAAGGAAGCAGTAAAATGTTCGACAGGTAGTTCCGAACGATTTGAATGTTGGCTCAACTCCAACAGTTTAAGGTGTGAAATAGTAAACTTCATATACCTATGTATTTGTCTCGAGGAAGCGAAATTATTCTTATGTTTCACGGCAAAGCGATAAGCTTTTCTCATTTCATCTATTTCACGAAATTTAAATTGGGTACCAAAAAATTACAGGTCCTACCAAGTTATGTTATTATTGAATTTAAAATGTCGTTATAACTTTATGATAATTAAACAACATACAATGTAAATTTATGATTATTAGCTTTCTTTCTTTTACTAAATATTTGTCTATTTTTGATTTTGGAATAAATTTAGATTTTTCCGTCGAGAAAAGCTTTCAGTGTCTGGTTTTTAAATACGTAAAGTCGTCCTGCGCTCAATGTCTATCTGGAGGCTAATTCTATTACGATATATCGTATACGATATACTAATTTGATAATTTAAATAAAACTAAAATAATTAAATATAAATAATAATTTAAATAAAACGTGATAATCTGTTACAAGAATTGAATCCCTGGTGGTCTCGGAATACCGTCCGATCGAACTATTAGAAGGAATAGTGCGTGTACAAGTGATTCTGCAGTGCACTGTAATTAATCTTCTGTTTATTGGCCAGTCTCAATTACTTGTCAAAATCGGTGAATTAACCATAATTTTGAAGAACAGTTTTGCATATTTAATTCCTTACCCTTACTTTCCATTTGAAAGTTGTTGAACGTTTTGGTGTAAAAGAACCGACAATGATCGAATGAATGACAGATACCTATCAAATTTTACGGCAAATTTCAAAATAACTGAAAAATAAGTAGTCATTTTTTATATCAATAATATCATTACTGTATATTACAAATAAAATTTTATATAAATATATATTATATTTATATATTTTTTTTTATATTACAAATTAAATATAATCATAGTGATCAAAAAATAATATTAATATCTTGATAAATCTTTTGTGTCCGTCTTTTAATTACTCGAGTAAGAATATCGATTGTTCTACGGTTCTACCCTTCCTAGTTTTTATTCGCACCATTCATTAGCAATTCAATGGATATTAATTAATCAATTCAAGCAATGAATGGTCGGCTTATGCTTTGTAATCTGTAAAGCTGATAAAATTAAAATTGATAAATAATTATACTTAGGCGTTATTCAGTCAGACACTTTTTTCCTTTATTAATAAATTAACTTAGTCTATTAAATTAAAATTAACCTTTAAAAATTATAAAATACAATTTTCTGGTGATAATAGAACACAGCGTTCGAGGTGTTCAAGTAAGTAAGTATTAGGATGTATGGAAATTCCACACGTGGAAATTATAATTGAATTTAAAAATACACAAACTAAACATATTTAGACATCATTTTGTTTTGATTTTTGTACTATTAGTTAAGTGTCAAATTATGAATGAAGTATTAGGTGTAAAATAACAAAGAAAAATGACGGATGGCTTCCCCATGTCATTTGAAAAAACACATCGCGGGCGGCGTGCCAGGAAAATTAGGTCGTATCGTATATTGTGCATTTTATCGGGATATTATTAAAATATACTAAAATGTTGCAGAATTAATATAATTGAAATAATGTGAAATCTAATTATTTTATATTAAGCAGGGCCGACTTAACGTTTAATTTATTGAGACCGTAGAAAAAGAACTCTTTAAAAACATCTATAACAATTTGCCTAAGGAATTTGAAGAGAAACAGTGCTGTTGTGTCACTATATTAAATATTTTGTGTTATTTGATGTTCCTCTAAAAATTTGGCGCTAGCATGTTGCCGACAGCAGTTCATAATATTTTTGTTTTTACGAATTATTACAAATTAATTAATTTCAAGAGTTATTACAAATGTTTGAAGGAAAGTTTCGTTTGATCGTTTTGTATAATTTCTATAACAAAAGACTATCTAATAAGACAATTCTATGACAGAACAATGTATTGTATTCATAATCGAATCTTCCTATTACTCCACTCGCATATCTGTTGTCGTGATTTATTTCATTCGAGACATCCATTAGCAAGTAAATTGTTTGTGTTTGGTAATACGCTAGGCCCACGGGCGCTGTGCCAGGCACGAAAAATATTAATATATTATATAATATGTCCAAAGTTATTTTCATGAATCCTTAAGCATCTTCTAATCAAATGTTATTCGTAAAAATATTATGATAGAAGTCGCAGAGAAGAAAAAATCCCCTACTTGTTAGAGTGTGTAGTGTGTGTGTGTGTAGTGTGCTTATTCCTTTTTTTTATGTGACCACTCGTGGCGTAAGTAAAATAGGATCATTGAAATCGTCACCGCAAAATTTATACACGAGTATGTTTTTATTATTAAAAAATTATATTAAAAATATTAGAGATCATAGAAACTAATCTACGTTACGCTTACGTTATGTTTCAATTTAGATTGAGATACACTAAATATGTAAAATTTTCGTAGGTAAGTGTTACTTGGTAACTTATAATTACACAAACGGATCACTTTTTACATGTTAACGAGCGCTAAATTTTACACAACAAACACCAAACATTGTATTTCATGCACTTACATAATAAGTATTTTCACAGCGACCCAGAATAAATGGATGTTGTCTGACAAACGGAGTGAGAGAGGGGAATGCCCTGACGAATCATTAATTTTTGTGTTATTATAATATATATATGCAGCTTTGTATTTGTTTAGACTATAACAGTGATCATATTACAATGTCACTCGCATACAAAGTGTACGTTAGGTGGAATTTGAAGCGTCAGCGTCGGAAAACTCGCTCTCATATTTCAACGTGATCTCGTTATCGATGACGATTAGTAAAACAAATGACAGGTGTTAATGAAATTTAAAGGTGTATCATCAATTACCTACTAAGTTAATATTTTATTAATTAGCATATTTTATTCGATAACGCAATAAATATACTTTATAAAATTGTATCACACTACTTTATGAGGAACGCAGTTTTTAATAAATAAATTGAACTAAATTCAGATATATCACTTTTTTTATATTTTCAAAAAGGAGGAATGAGATGAATTCTATGATAAATATATCAAACGAGATGAGAAAATAAATGTAAGGGCTATTTCAATGAGCGAAATGTTTTGAAACTATCTAAATTATTCGCAGCGTATGTTTATTTTGAATGTTATATTCTATTCTTCATTGGAACCCTTTGTTCTAGTTGTCATTGTGTACAGAAAACATTGCGTTGTCCGTTCCGTCTTATTAAAGAATTATGTTTATTTTTATGTTTTAAAATATTCTTTGTCTATTTATTACATTGGGCTTTTTTAGTAAATTATAAATAAACACGCAAATATGACGTCTCTGCATCGTAATATCTGGTTCGCGGTACATTGACAGTGTAAGCATTGCTTTGTACTACTCACCCTTAGGTGAAGCATTTTCTAATCTACATTCCTGAGATAGTCCATACATATCTCCTTATATCTAAACATTAGGTAAAAGCAAATCTAACTAAGAATCAGTGAATCTATCAAAATAAAAAATGTACTGTTAAAATATGAGGTATTAGAAAATTACAATTAGGTCATAAAAACAATTTGAAATCTACCTCGTATACCTAATTATTATTTCTAACTCAATTTTAAAAACAATTTATTGCAACAGATATTTTCTAGCATAAACAACATTTATTTGTTTGATGTATTGCAATTCAAACGTACAATGACGATTTGCGAAAATACATATATCTTTGTATCCTGTCGATATATCATAAGATCTAGGTCAGATCGGACCTTACCTGCTTCGAATGTTTATATGAATAAATGGATGAGACCTTGCGTTTTGCCGTCTTTTAGGATATAAGTCCCTATATAAATACTTTTTAACCGTTTCTTATAAGCTTTCGGTCGTTTACTTCAGCGATTCGTATCTTTGTACGAATATTTAGGTCATGTTTAATGAAATGTATTTATTCGTGAATAGTTTTTTTTAAATAATTATCAAAACGTAGGTGGATTTAATTTGTTTTTGCGTTGTTGTATGATATATTATCGTGAAATCATTGTTTTAATTTTCATTAGCAATCTGTAATAGATCTTTTCACATTAAATTGAATGTAGTTAATTTACACCTGTCTCGGTGAGCTGAATTTATATTGTCTATGAAAATAGAGTCTTTGTTCGTTATTTTGAATGTCTAATCAAAGTCTTAACGCTCGAAGTCGTAGTCTATGGAACAGATGTGATCAAAGCAGTAAATTCTTTTTTTTGTTTTTTATCTGTGATATTTGAGCAGGAACATTTGTCGCTAATGCTTTATTACTGTTCATCTATTTCCCAATGACAGATCATGTATTTTTACATACGATTATGAAAGTCAAGAAATGTTTACGATAATTTCTTAGTACATTTTTGTAATTACGAATGGTAATACGATGGTTTTAAGATTGACAATTAAGTGCTCGATATTTGTTATTGTTTCTAGAATCATAATGACACTATTGACCTGCAGATTAAAAAAATACGAATACTTATCAAAATGAATAAATCGAATAATTTCAATTAATGAATAATCTTGTTCTGAGATTGTAGCGAATATTTAATTACCGGATTCGATTTATATTTTGTTATTGTTATTAATAATAAGAAATATTTTAATATCCTTTATAAAAACTAAATGAGTACAAATTCTTTTTTTTGTAGTAGTCAAAACATTACAAAAGAATCAAGATTCAGCTGCCAAAAGCAATTATTATTCTCTACCACCGTTCAAGGAAAGTTTATTTATTACATGAAATAAACTCAAAATGATTATGAATATAAAAAACAATTAAAGAATATGCAAATGTTCTAGGCCCTGCCTCAATTTGGAGGTCGATAAAACCGTAAAATCGAATGACTCAATCGTGAAAATCGCTGTTTAGTAGTCAGGAAAGATCTAAGTGAAATGCAACCGCCATTCACAACCCGCCAATGAGACACCTTCGCAAACAAGGCCACGCCCACCTGATGTGCTACTGCGGTTAACTTACATACATTATGTAGCTAGCCTAGTCCTTACGCAAGACCTAGCCTGTGATTGCCAATAGTTTGATGGGTGACCTTAAAAACGAGGATAAATGCAGGTTTTTGTATTTTTTTTTTAATATTTTAAATAACATTCAACCGATTATATCCAAATACCTTTATGATTATTAAAATCTTAAGATATATCTTTATTATTTGTCGTCCTGTTTCTTATTTTTTTATGTAAAGACGAACAGACGGAAGCAAGGAAATATTTTATGATTAATGATGTACGTCCAAACTTTAATACAAAGTTTTTTATTATTATTAATTATAGCTGCCCGTATCCAAGGTCACACGAGGCCTACAAATGTTAACTAATAGAAACCAACGTCACGAAGTTTCACTATCTAATAACTAATTTATTTCTGTCTAATTCACTAAATTACCGGTTCTTGGAAAGATACGTTATTAAATCAAGACAAGGTTGACCATCAACTATTCGATTGAAATTTTAGGAAGAGCATGAAATTTCTTGACCGTTAATTAAAAAAAAAAAACGCATTCACCGTTAAGAATCTCTGATATATGTCAATGCATTGCGCGTAGTAGACGTTAATGAGGCTTAAATTGGTTATCAACAAGTGTAAACTTAATAATAATAATCTTTCGTTCAAATTTGGAACAGCTATTGAACTCAATTTGGCTGTCAAGCTCATTTTATAGAATTAGGGTTTTCCCTGTTCAATAAACGAACATTTTCAAAGCAATACATCTGTCTCAGTAATACAAGTTTAGTGATTTAAACCATTATTTAAAATACTATATGCATACACTAAACATAAAATATTTTTATTCGTTAAAAATATTATTTCTACCAATTTATTGTGACCTAGATGGAACGCGTGACCTATTAATAAA
Source organism: Vanessa tameamea (assembly GCF_037043105.1). Lineage (NCBI taxonomy): Eukaryota > Metazoa > Arthropoda > Insecta > Lepidoptera > Nymphalidae > Vanessa > Vanessa tameamea. The sequence goes on from NC_087323.1 coordinate 5,616,387, forward strand.
ATCGTAGAATTTGTGGGCGAGCGTACCTAATGGATTTCCATTAAGTGAATTTGTTCACGAGAATATTTCCGATTCGTTATCGTTCTTCGTGAGTGCTTGGCATGTTTGTGTAAATGATTTTATCGTATTTTTTCAAAATGAATATAAAATTGCAAATCTTTACCTGTTGATGAATAAATTTCCTTATACTCTTTTAAATATATGCAGTCTATACGCATTAGCGTGTCTATTATCTATGCAAAACACCATCCGTTACAGTGTTAAAATGGTATTAGTTTGCAAAACAATTAAAGTGTTGAACTGATAAAAAAGAAAGATTAATATTCTATAAATTCTCAAGTAATAGACAAAAAAAAAACGAATAAAGCGACGAAAAAAAAATACATGATAAAAATATCAATAACATCGATTTTAGATTTTACAGTATATAAAGAACTGATTTTTAAGCTACAATAATTATTATTCAGATTGATAATTCCATTGTATATTGTGTGTGTTAAAGGAGAAAGTTTCGATTCCGCAAAACAAATCACACGTTAAATAAGAAGGAGTTAACAAAGATTTCCAAGGCATCAGAACATATCACATGTAACCCTATCTGTTATTGCCTGCGTAGGATTGTAGAGATCTTTTAAGGTATTTACTTGTCGGACAGCGTAATTTAAAAGCAGATTTGCTGTAGTGCTACTTCAATTTATATACTTTATTAACATCACACCGTAGTCACATCGTAGGTTGCTATGTAATAATGTCCCTCATTTTGGTTATCAATTGTTTTATATTTAAATATATATAAAGTGATATTAATGTGTTGTTATGATCAAAAACTAATTTATATAATTCAAGTTACTACTTTAAATCTTTCGGAGATGAGAGCGATCTTTTATTTTGCGGAATGGTTGTCTGTAGGTATAAAAAGTTATAAATAAAGCGACCAAGACTTTAATTAATATTAACTAGTTCATTCATAACGTTTCATTCATTCATTTCTTCAATGAGATATTTTTATATAATTCCGTAATAACAATTACGAGACAGGCGTTGCTTTTAATAAAAGAATACCTAATAACCTCAAGGCGTGTAAAATCCTACATTACTGAGTAGATTATAGTGGTTAAGGGGCCTATATACTTGATACTAACGTATAGTGGGCTATAAAATCTCACTCGAAGCGACGTAACGATCGTAAACTCAGCCTCTATCAGACTTACAATTAATGTCTCTCCCGAGGTCGCAATGTACCCATAATATTATACATGTGATCGATTATAAGATAGACAGAGGAAAAGATTTGTCTTTAATTATGGTAAATTATAAAAACGTGTCTAAAAAAACTTGTAAGTTTTTGTTATTGTCTTTAAATTAATTATAAAAAAGAATATTACTAATAATACGATACCATTTTAGGATAATGATTATTATTAGTTATATTGTATATTGCATTTGTATTTTATTGTCATTAATAATAAATATTAAAAATCTTTTATATTGAGCAACTTCCTTCTTGAATAACATGTTATTGAACACATTAATTTACATAAGAGGACTTTGGAGGTGCAGATAATAATTCTGGTGTTATAAGTTTTAGAGTAGTTTTATAATTTTAGAACATATTAATTAGCATCGGACCTCTCTTCTAATTGAAACTTTTTACCTATTGAGAAGAAAGTGTATTATAATATAGCAACTAAATTTTAATTGGCAATTACAGCAGTGGGGTCCTTCTTTCTAGCTTAAGCCAGGCTGCGTACGGATAACGAGGTTTCCCTAAATGCTTGGGCATATCCTCACAGTTTGCCTCAGCTAACGGTTCAATTCATTTAGACGTGAAAGGTCAAGGATTCTTAGGCCCCGTGGTAGTCTACTTGGTGTAGTGTAGTTTACCTTGGTTGTCCCATCCTTGGGTTGTTAGCGTTCTTTTTTGACAGATCTTATTAAATCTTTTTAGTTACTGGCAACAATGTGTATATATTATAATATAAAATTTACATTTTAGTTGGCAATAGTATTAAGGTTTTTGGCTTAATACCATAAATGTACAATACCCAGTCGGCGCGCGATTCGTATCGGATAATTGTTTATAAAAAGGCATTGCAACGCATTCCGTGGATTAACTAGTAATTTCAACCAATAAGAAATATTGATATTGTAATTTTATGTCTTAAAATTATTAAGAATTTTAAGTTATATAAAACACATGGCATTTTTTAAATTTAACTATTTATTTTTGATTTAGATGAACTTAAATAATATGCGGTTCTATATTATTAAGGAAAATCTTATAGTCATTGACTATCTTAAATCTTGAAAGTAACCTTAACCCAGTAAGCTACGTTATGCAGATGCGCACTTAAAACAATCAAACGATCTTTATCTAAAAACTTGATACTTAATAAATAGCGTAGTAACAGCCTGTATAGCAGCGTTCCCCGGCTGGACTTCGGCCGGCTCTAGTTTTTGAGGAGTAGGTTTAGCTATTTCACCGCGCTGCTCTCTTGAAGGATTTATAATTATGTGACAGATTTGATCATGAAAAAAAAAGTCCTTAGTTTAAATTTTTTTTTTTTTTATGTTAGTATTGGCAAACGAGCAGGAGGCTCACCTGATGGAAAGTGACTACCACCGCCCATGGACATTTGCAACACCGGGGGGCTTGCAGGTGCGTTGCCGGCCTTTCAGGAAAGAGTACGCTCTTTTCTTGAAGGTTCCCAAGTCGTATCGGTTCGGAAAAACCGCCGGCGAAAGCTGGTTCCACAGAGTGGTTGTGCGAGGCAGAAAATGTCTTAAAAATCGAGCTGTTGTGGATTTTTATATTCTAAAATCTAAAAATAAAATAAAATCTATAAAATTTTGAATATTCTAAAATCAGGTAATTAATACATACAAACTAAATGTGTTGTTTTTAATTTGGTTGTATACACATGTCTGTATACCGGTAGAAGATGTTTTCTCAAGGTTCTGTTGATTTACATTAGCGGTTGTGTATTAGAACAAATATTATTTCGGCTAACATATTATTTTTGTGACTGTTAAGGAAGCCATATACATACATAGCTCTACGAATTGTTGTTCCCGCGACATTTATTACTTACACGGACATTGATATTTTTTTATTATATATTTCTTACTCTTTTGTTAGTATTTTTCAGAAATTGTCATCTTAAAGAAGTACTGGTAATCCTTCATATAAATTACAAAGTTATGTCAATCAAATGCAAATATTAATGCGTTGTGTTAACTGATATGAATTATTTATTTCAGTTTTTTTTTTTTTTTTTACAAAGTATTTATATGTTACTTGACAAAAAATATCTAGTAGTAGGTAGGGCTTTGAGAATTCAAGAAGTTTGAAGAGAGAGTAAGGCAGTGTGTCAGTGAGTATTACACGCACACTAATAAAAACTTTAGATGTCACGGTTGGTGCCAGTTTGCCAAAATATATTGTGGATTATTGTATTTTTTTTTTAAATTATTATTGTATACAAAATAGCGTCTACAACTAATTTCTCGTTTATTTTCTTCTATCGTATAACACATACAAGTGTGCAACTATGACAAACTTTATTCAGGAAAAATGTTCGTTAATCAATACAATGTAAGATATTTCATAGATATACGTGAGAATAGTCACATGCTTAATATTATACAGCAATGACATTGAGATGTTCGTTAGGCACGTTTGGGTGTGGGTTGCATAGATTAGGACGACTGCGATATAGGTCAGGATCTCAGAGCAGTGGGCTTAAAAATACTAAACATAAAAATGCAATCAAAATCAAGTAAACTTTATATATAAGACTTGAATTTAATTAGACAAGATTATAACGTTAATTAGATATAAAACTATAGTTAAAAAGAACGATTCGAAATGTACGTTCTACTAACTGGAGTCGGCAATAACTCATCCAAATAATTAAAAAAAAAAACGAATGCCATTTATTTTTATAAAAGTAGAAATTAGAATGCTTATAATTACGCTTTGAGACTGAACTCGAAAATTATCGTATCAAAATCCGTTCGGGGATTTTACTACGGTTTTCACCAATGCGCGGAGTGTCTCAGAAAGAAGGTTTAGATGGATAAATTCATATTTCAAAACGGGTTATTAGTAATGGTAATAAAAACGTGATCACTACTGGATGTAAACTAACGGTTTTTCTTTAAATATTCTAATTTAATGATACGACGTGACCAAATTTGAAGGGTTTCAATGCAATAAATTGAATATTAAATTGCTCGAGTATTCGAAATGTTTGTGTACTATCAAGGAAAGTGGAGAATACATAAATATATATATTATGGTATGACACTTGCTAAGACCACTGCGTTTTCTGCAATATGTGTTATGACAAGAACATTATCCAAAGAAATTTATTATGCGACACCAGCCACTTAACGGAGTCAGCACCCACATGATTTACAATCGTCGTTTTATAACTTAATTCTATGTGATATTAGTTGATTATCATTTTATTTATGTGAAGGGATACTATTGTGATCATTCTCATATATACGAGTATACTCTAATATTTTAAAGAGTCAGGATTTGTTTTTTTGTAATCGATAAACTCTAAAACGTTAAACCAATTCTAATAACCATTGCACCGCTATAAAGTAAGTAACATATGATATATTCTATTTTTGTGATTAATAGTACTTTAGCCTAAAATAATGGTAACCAGAAGGAAAAGCGATACTGAGTTGCAATATCCGTGTGCTCGATTCTTATATACTAAATTCCATTAAAAACGGACGGGCATATGGGCCACCTGACGGTAAGTGGTAACGATCGCCCATAGATATGGTGCTGTAAGAAATATTAACCATTCCTTACATCACCAATACCGTTGGGGATTAAAATGTTATGTACTTTGTACACTTGCTTTTTTACTCTTCAAGCCGGAATACTTAAGTATTGCTGTTTCGCGGTAGAATATCTGACGTGTGGGTGGTATCTACCCAGACGTGCGTGCATAAAGCCCTGCCACGACGAATTATACAACATAGGCTTTTAATTTGCGCAAACGTAAAAGTTATGTCAATAGTTATATGATTATTACGTTCTCGTGTTTCGTACAGCAAGTGCGTGACTGCCTCGGGGGATTTCTTAATGAAACATAAGCATTAAGTTCAATAGTCCACTGGGCACGTGTTATTAAGTTTTCAGGTCACAATTTTTTTGAATTAAAGTAGAATTATTGAAATCAATTAATTAATACACCCGTCTCTATGCAATAAATTTATTCGTATAACAAGTAATAACAACGCTATGAATTCCTTTAAACTACATAAATGTTCTGTAGGACTGTAACAAAAACCTTTGTATATTTTTATCATAATTACATTATTATTATTAATCATGATATAAAGGCAGGTCTTCGTAAAGCTGGATATTAATTTTATTAAAAAAAAAAGGCTTTTGTGTTAATTATTTTAAATTGAATGTAGGTACATCTGTTGTCCGTACTAAGTCTCCAGTAGAGCTATTCTGTAAGAACAAACTCGAAATTCACCTCGGAAAACAATCGTGAACTCTTAGAAAGTGAAAAGCTATATAGAACTATAGTAAATTTATAATTATCACCATTTTAGGTTTTAACATTCCACGGGTGAGATACGCAGTGATTTCTTACGGAATGGCAAGTTGATTCTCCGGGTTAAACGTACAAATTACAACCATAAATCCCAAGGTAATATCAATATTGATATTATACGTATTAAAGAGCGAAAATAACGTGCGACAGATACACGGTTTTTTACGAGATATTTTGGTTATTTCATTTGGATTTTTTTATCCGTCTTTTTGTGGTTTGAGACAAACCGGTTCCACGCCCACACGATATTTGCGAAAGTAGAGTCTTCGCCATCCTTTTTAAATTTATTTGTTTATACGTGTATATTTTACGCGTAGTTTAAACGTACAAATAATATAAATACGAAATTAACTCCGTCTGTCTGTCTGGTAACTTAAGTTTATCCTTAAGCTTTAAGCTAACTTATTCCTTTATCCGTAGTATTCTGTCCATGAGTAGTAAGTTTGCCTGTCTAGATCTAGCATTACTAGAAACGTCGATATTAACATACGAACATAACTTCGGAAAAAATAAATTTGACGGATAATGTCACGGGTAGCTGCTTGTAATATATATATATACCTATATATGAATGAAAAACTTAATTATGACCTTAGTTTTTTATATGGATGACTAAGTATACTAAACCAGTTTTGTGGTCGAAGAATTCTATTGTATATTGTGATTGGTAACGAGTGTTTTGTTTTCCTTGAATTAAAATCTGTAGTAACAATTTAAAAGGGATATTGTGTACGTGATTTTATTAATACCTACATATTATACGTCATTTTAGGTCTCATACAGACCTTAGACACCATAAGACAAACGCATAATTAAGTAACATTACAATATTAACTAATATAACAGATTTACTTTAGTATTTAGTGGAAACTAGTTGTGTAAAATAGTTTATAAAATAATTCTTTGTAGGTACCACCCACTCATCAGATATTCCATCGCCAAACAGCAGTATACTCTGTATTGTTGTGTTCCGATTTAAAGGGTGAGTGAGCCAGTGTAACTACAGGCACAAGGGACATAAAATCTTAGTTCCCAAGGTTGGTGGCGCATTGGTGATGGTAGGAATGGTTAATATGTCGCACAATGCCGATTGTCTGTAGGTGGTATGTGGATTATTTATTCGTTTGGCTTCCTATTCAAATTAATTAAAAAATATATATCGGTCGTAGTTTATAAAAAAATCGTAAAATATAACTTACAAATTTTAAAAGTAACTCTTACATTTTAAAAGTGTATGCTATCACTTATTTAAAAAAAAGAACTTTTACACCGTAACCGGTTATTTCTTGAAGTTTTCGTACATACATAAGAAAAACATAAACTGTGATAAAAAATTATATGATGAAATAATTATAAAAAATAACTTCAGCTCCTATAAATATATAGGACAATGATTGAATTTTCTCTGTAGTAGTAAATAGTGTAGCTACTTGTTTATTCACTTTCGAACATGACAGAAATTAACAAAAAAAGTGGTACTTTTATCAGTTATAGTTTATATTCTCACCATACTACTTTTTTTATTCTCAGGAGTAACCGACTAAGAGTATAGTATATTTTATATAAAACATTGTTTTAACACGACTACACACTGGTCTAAAAAGTCTTGCACGCATTTTAAATTAAACGACTTATTTTTTTACTTAATATTTGAATGTAGAGTTACAAGCATTGCACAAGCAATACATTCAATGTAAATAAAATTACGAAATCCTATAATATGACTTTATATTTAAAAATAATCAATTTACGCACCTAGTTATTCAAATTTAATACATTTTGTATAGAGTTTTATTATTGTTGTTATCCGTGAGCTTAACTTACAAGGTCGATCTGCGGTTACAGCTGTCAATCAACAATAGAATTAGAAAAAGATGATTTAACGAGTGGTATAAATGTGCTTATGATGTTATATGTATATTTTTAATTTTATATTTAAATCTTATAAATATACAATTCATATAAGACGTTATTATTCATAATATCGGTCCATAATTTCACTAGATTTAACTAATATTATAAATGCGTGTGTTTGAGCCGATTATCATGATCTTTTGCAAACACGGTGCTAGGGATACCGAAAAGGAAATAAGTGAAGCCGTGGGCCGAAACATGGAATAATAACGAAAAATATATATGTTTAGAATATATAAAAAATAAATTTGGAAACCAGATTTCAAAAATAAAAATAGGTCGTGTAATTAAGTAAGAACACGCGTCAGAAGTACTGGATACATTATTGCAAAAAGTTTGAACAGAAGGTACCTACATATATATACTAATCTTGCACTCAAATTCGACCTTGAAACGCACAAAAAATGATTCACTTCAAAAAATGGTTACTGACAAATATTGATTAATGAGGTTCATGCACATAAAAAACCCACTATTTTAATATTTTATAGGTCGAACTAGTTTATACCTTTGCTTAGATTGAGTTAAAAAAAGATCATAACATAATAATATAATTACAAAAAGTTATTTAACCTTAATCAAAATTTGTATCCGTTTAGAAAAAAAAAGCATATTCAAATGTAAATTTAACATTATGTCAATTTAGTATTGTTATGCGATAAGCGTTTTGCCACTTTGTAACTTAAGTATGTTTACTTATGCAATCATATAAATAGCTACCAATCTACGTTTGAGGACAATCGGATGACAGTATCAATGCTTCTGATCGACAATGAAAAATGTTATGTAGCGCACCTAAAATTACACATGCATAAAACTAAATTAAACAACCTTGTCACAGCTCACGACCGCATGATGACTTTTTGTTATTTACATGAATAACTAAACATATGGCAGTGCTGCCTAAGTAATAACTCGCGTTATTCGATTTTAGTATTTATAATCTAAGCGATAAGAGCCACGGTCTGATGTACGGGACAATAGGCCCAGTAATTAGTTCAACGTTTTGTATGTCTCCAGGTATTATCATTTTATTAGTTTCCTGTCATAAAATGTTCGAGGTCTCGACAAAATTGCAACACCACGATATCAATAGTTGCAGTTTTTCCGGTTATAAACGTGGGCTGGATTTTATACGCTGAAATAAATTACTTAGGTCACGTAACATTATCTTATTGCTCGTATAATTTGAACGAGGTGCCTTAAAATGATAAAATTTAATCTTTTAAATGGATTAATATTAAAAACTTCTAAAATATCGTCATTACTGAATGTGATAAAGCACGCTTGATATAATCTTTCTTTCTTTTAAAATCTACACAAAACATATTTTTATATCGCTGTTAATAAAACAATATTTCATCAAAATATTTATGTATACTGCATATTTAAGTATTTTATAATGATAAATATTGCATATAAGTCCTTGACTTTGAACATGAACAGAAGGAAAATGGAATTATCCATTTATATTTTGAAATTCACATAAATACACACCATACCTACGTGTTTTTAGGCTACGTATTAAGATTGCGGTTAATCCGCGTGGTGATGTCTGTAGTATTAAATATATATTATTACTTTAATTTTAATTTTTACCTACAATTTAGATAAACCCTAAAAACTGAATTTCCATGTAAACCGAGCGTCAATGACTTTATTCTCAGTTCTTAAAATATACCATATTCAAGAAAAGTGTGTGGATAGAACATAAAAATTTAAACAAAACGGTTGTGGAAGAGCAAATTTGTTGTAAAATATCAGGTTTTTAGGGCCATTTTTAATCATTGTCTCGGCTGGCGGGTTTTGTTATAGCAGAACATTGTGAAATTTTGAGTACAATGGACCATGTAGCGAGACTGACCTACTCAAAATGGGAAATATGGTCACGTATGGCATAACCTATGTACATTCAACTTTTCAAGCTCTACATTTGGTTTCATTTCAGCGATATGTGAGACAGTGCATAATTTAAGTGAGTGACTAAAATTTATCCGTTTTACGCAATAACTCTTTCCTTAATTTTGGATTATGTTAAGGTATCAAAAACGCTCAATTATTATCTGTATTATGATTTCCTTTGTATCATACATTGAAATTATCTAAAAACGTACTCTCTCAGAAACTAATTTTTTTTTGCGGTCGTCGATTCACGTCTTCAATATAAGGTCTCCAATCTTTTTGTTTTTTTGACAGTAATATATTTCATTCATTCAAAGCTTATTCGAATGGAACGCTAGCTATTATATTAATTGTACACCTATCAAAATAATTCGTGAAATAATATATACTGTACAGATGTTATAGGTACGTTAATCGTGATTGCAGTAAGACTAGGCATTACGTATAATAACATGCATTTAATGAAGGTTGTACATAAATAATAATTCTAGAGAATTGTCTATGGTTTTATGTAAAATAAAAATGAAAAGGATTAAAACACAATTAATAATGAATTGTTTATGTTTTATATCAATCATTACATCATTATAAAATTATCGTATGATTTATGATTTCAATATATGGAAGTTTAAACATCGGAAATAAACATAAGTACTGCGAATAAAATTAAGGACGTATTTATTGTACATATCATTTGTTATGTTATATCAAATATATTTCATTAAAATATATAAATGTCTACCTCAATAGATATTTTTAGATAAATCCTTCATTACTTATTTATTTATAATAACATTATGTGTTGCGAAATGATATATATTTTTTATTTTTGGGCTCAATTTGAAGCATTGGTTTTTTCATTAAGACACTGACAAACAGATGTAAAAAAAAATTGACGTGGATTTATTTTTTGTTCAATGGAAAAATATAGTATAATAAAAAAAAACTACAATTGTTTTTTATAAGCAGTACGATATTGTCAGCTTTATTTTTATATATCAAAATAGTAATCTAATAATAGCCATAATAGAAAAATTATAACAGTCAGTCGGGATCAAGATAGAGTATTTGGTAGCGTCTCGACGTAATATTCATAAGACACCGTGTGGGTGTCAATATTCAATGCAATTTTTTTCGTCTACAACTTGACAGACGCGAAAAACGAGCGAACAATGCGTTGCCAAACTTCCTTTGTTCCTTTTACGCGATGTATAAGTGAATACATAAAAACCGGCGCTGAATTATACGGCAGACGATTAGATTAAAAAAATCAGAAGTGACAAAGCAAAAAAACACAGGATACATACAATTATAACTCCTACATAAAAAAGCCTTCTGGTTAGTAAATAACTACAAAGTTGAGCTCGTAAGTGACATTAATAAATTATACTGTAGGTTTTACACCCTAAATGAATAAAATGGGGCAAGGTGAGGCAATAAAATGTAAAGTAGATCAGTAGTTAAGTTTTATGATGTATTCAAATAAATTACACCTACTTTCCTTAACGCATGTAATTTTTAATTTGAATGGATATTAAAAGATGAAAGCTGAACCGCAAATGTTTGTTACACATAAATTTTATTTTTAATTATCAGGAATGTGATTATTTAACTTTTATTACCAAATTTACGTCGAGGCTTATTTTTTTTTATAGAAATTATTAAGTGTCTACTTACATAGTTATAAAGTGGGAAATGTATAAAGTGTATTTCCGTTACCAAAAAATTTAAAGTAAAACAGATAAATGGTTTCTTTTAAACATTATTTTTTAAAGTGTTTTAAAAATTCATACGCTTGTACTGTCTACGTAATTTTATTCTATGGGTTGCCTTAGTATGTGTTTCGGTTTACTCTGAACACACCCACCGACGCCGAAATTGCGGCCGATAGTTTTTGCCCGCTGCCGAGTGTCAAGGACACAGTTCTGTTGCTACGTTCAGAAATAAGTTAAATATATCATTTGGTTTAACACGAGAAAACGATTATGAATAGGGATGTTAAAAACATTGCTCCTTATGATTTTTAAATTTTTATTCGTCACTAATACGTAGAGTTTATTTTTGTTATATGTACTCGATTAAGTAATATATTTAATTTAAATAATTTGTTATTTGCCTTCTTATGTATCGATGCATTAGGTTTCGATTTTTATGAGATAAATCAATTATTTATGTATTTATTCTAAATTACATTAGTCTTAAAACGGAAGGTAGATCCAGTCATATTGATGTCATTGACCTTAATGACTTATGATAAAATAAATAGGCTTAGGCGAGTTCTAAACATCCGTCATATAAAATATTCAATCAATTAATTATATAAATAAATTCGACTTTATAAATAAAACTGTTGAATGAGGCGTAAATAAGTAATTATTATTAAACAGGATTACAATCAGCCACTAAGGCTAATACATAATATCGATTGGCTGTGGGTTTTTGACGTTTATTTATTTTCGATTTATCTTGTGACATTTGTTTGTCTCTAATTCCGCTTGTAAGCGCTTTGTTTTATATTTATATTGCACATACAAGACATGACGGTGAATACATACAATAAAAATTATCTACTTAGTATTCTCCATTACATTAAATCAAGGTATTATCTCAACTTTGAATACACTTTGAAATAACTTGAACAAAATCTACTATTTTGACGTCTAAGTCGTACCTGTTTTTACCATAAATGACTGTGTAAAATTATTCATCTTACAAGTCGCTCTTTTATTATGTAAGATACAGCCTCGCCCACCTGGTATACGAATGAGTTTTATTTATTATTTAGCTATTCGTTTCGATGAAAGGTTCTTGATTCAATGCGATATAAACCAATTCAACTCATGCCTCGAGCTAGATTTTTTACAAATGTTCGAATAATAAATTATTTTAGTAGACGCACTAAAAATATTTTAATAAAATAATTCAGCGTATTTTGTCTTATTAAATTTACTAATATTAAATGTGCAATTCTTATATAATATATAAATTTATTTCATGAATCGTCTCTAACGATTTGGCTCAAATTTTATATTAAGATAAGGTTTTGCTTCTTATGTTTAACAATTAATTAAAATATTCATAAATAAATTAATTAGTTTGCGAATAATTTTATTAGGTTATGTATTATTATTATTACATATAATACCTATAGAATTAACTGGAATGCTAAATCAGAAACTAGCAATTATTCTATAACAAATCGTGAAATAGATACTTCGATGTTTAAACGATTACATTCATTTAAATGTAAGGTCAGTTATTTTACTTTTTTTTTCACGATAGAACATTATAATGTTTATTTTAAATTATTGTCATAAATTTTTTTAAATAATTTTATCTTGTAGTTTATTTAAAATAAATGCCTACGTTATACTGTCAATAAATTTGTTTCTTTCTTTCTTGTTGTTTCTTTTTTCATCCAAAATAGACATAGACAAACAGTTTCTAGCACTGTGCCAAATTTGAATTTGGCTAGGATAACATACAGACATAGGAATGGACACCAAAATCTCATAAACATCTCATCTCAGAACGGAATATAAACTTCATCCGTTACCGTCTGTTTGCAGAACTTTATTATTTATATTGCCGTTATGAAACGTTACGACAAGTTTTATTTTTATTGATTTTCACCCATAGACACTGGAATCGTACGAAATTTAATTTTTTCTAACATATCAATGCGTTACAACCACGACGAACTCAAATATGTAATCGGAACTCAATACGATATTGCTGTTGAGCGGTAGAATAACAACTGTATATTTAATGTCTTCTTCATTTTTCTATTTGAAAAGGATTTGAGGCGATTGTTTCAGTTGTTTCAAAAAAAAAAAAAAACAATTGAAAGGACCCAAACTGCACGCTACAGTCTCAAATGAAACGTATGTATAATGTTTAGTCCTCTGATATGACGCTAGGAAATGTTATAATTGTCATGAATAGTATAAGTAGTAGATGTATGATGTATGAGTAGTGTAATAAAATATATTTAATTTGCAATTTTCTTCTTTGTACGGTCACAAAACTGGTGACATTCTTTGCTATTAAGTCGTGTGCAGTTTGACAGGTTAAATAAATGACATGATCTCGTTATGGTTAAGGTTAGGTCTCAAATAAGTAATCAATCTTACACGGTTAGTCACTTGTTTATAATGCTCATGTATCATTTAAAATATATATTATGTATTAAATCGAAGGGTCTTGTATTTGTTAATTGACTTAAAACGGACAAAGGTTGGTAAGTTCCCTTCTCTTATTTATGTGGTATATAATTTATTAAACGCAACGCCGATCGATTAACCGCTAATTATAATTTAAAATATATTAATGTAACTAAAATCAAATAAAGTATTTTTTTTTAATTTATGTTATAGGAATAAATTAAAGTATATCTATATCCGGTTAAATATATTTGGTTCATCTATGTAATACATTTAATTATAGGTCAATTACATTCATTTATAGTTACATAATATTTTAAAGTAATATCTGTAATTGCAACTTTTATTCTTCAAATTAAATCTTTTACATTTCCATTTAAACATCTTTAAAACATCCCAAGGAGAATATAAAAAAAGGTTATCATAAAAAAAGTATTAATATATTTAACGTATTGTAATGCAATTTTACGTTTCAAAGTAGGCAGACTCGTTTGGATTTAATAAAGTTTGGTTATAGATAAGTACAAGCATATATAACTTTGTGTAATTATCTCGGCAATATTTAAAATGAAACTATTAGCTAACTATTTAGTTAATCATTTACATTTTCAGGTGTAGTATTCAAATGAAAAATATATTTCAATATTATTATAAAATATGCATATGCGATTCATGTGTAAAACGACCTTCATATTCCTATTAAGCTACGTTCATTCATTACTTTACGACCACTTATTATTTTATGTTTCAAGTCTTTTAGCATTTTTTTATTCAGATATTATATACACATATTCCGTAAAGTACTCATAAGATAAACTGTAAAAAATATTTCATATAGAGAGGAAGATACATATCTCCTTCCGTTTTTCTAAAGTAATGTCAAAACTAAATTAAACAGAGTATTTGTTTTATAACCGGCATTCATAATGGACTTGTTGCTTAAACAGTAATAGAACTAATGCAATTAAGTTGACATATATTAAATCGTTTGTAGCTAGTGAGCGGGTGCGGCTTAAAGTAGGTTACCTATTTCTCGTAGCGTACACGAGGACAAAGAACCGACTCAACTTCAGTTTCAATGTTCCTTATGACGTTATAGAATCAGAACCAGCGACCCCTTTCTTCCAAGCTTCAGCTTAAAGTTCTCTATCCTTTTCATTTTCATAAGAAATTTCTAAGTGCGAGTGAAATATGAGATTCGTTTAGCGTTATTTGAGAGAAGACAAATTAATTTGCTGTTATTTTCCCCCTTCATTGAACTGAGTGTATAAATTTGGTAAAAAGAGTTTAAGTGTTGTCAAGTAAAAAAGAGAATAATAATAAATATATAAGTCAAGACTTAATATGAGCCCACGCAGTATTGGCCGGATACATTTATTTTTCATTTCCCTTTTTTGGGGTACGGACGTCCTACTGCCAGGTATTAGCATATTATATGGTAGTATCGGCCCACGCGTCTCGAACAACTGTTATTATGTAGGATTTAAAATCTTTCATATATTTATTTAAATATCCTTTAAGGAAGTGTCATTATTAACGTATTTAGCTTTCTCTAATTATTTGAATGTCAAATAATTCGTGCCAATACATGATATTTGAGCAGATGTTTCCTTAACTCACAAACGGCGAGTTGCCAGCTACCAATGGAAGGTCAACATCGAGTCGAATGTTTTCGTTTTTTAAAATGATTGCTTTTAATAGTTTATTATTGTCAATGTGTTTATCTAACATATTTTTTTCCTATGTTACGAACGGATAAAAAAAAGCCACAGTATGTAATATATAACTTTTATAAAATGGCATTTTTATGAATATGCCATTTTATAAAATAGCAAAAATGAATTTGTAATTATGTATAAAGTGTCGTAAAACTTAAAAATATCAAACGTACAATAGGCAAATTATTATTCGATTCTTTTACACAATGAGTTTATTATAGAATCATAAATCAATGTGAGATAAAACAGATACGGGGAGTGGCAGTCGAAAATACCTATAAGCGGTTTGAACCTTGAAGACGACAATCTATTAAGCCTCGTCCAACCATATTTCTGTCGGTGAGGAATTTTACTTACATACCACGAGAGGAATAAGCAAAACTGTACGCAACTAGGTTACCGAGACTCAGGGTTTTATTGTATTTACGTGACAGATAT
This sequence comes from Vanessa tameamea, assembly GCF_037043105.1. Classification (NCBI taxonomy): domain Eukaryota; kingdom Metazoa; phylum Arthropoda; class Insecta; order Lepidoptera; family Nymphalidae; genus Vanessa; species Vanessa tameamea. The sequence continues at coordinate 5,632,116 of NC_087323.1, forward strand.
GACTATAGATATCTACATACGTCGTTATAAACGCTGGGTCAAGGTGCCGTGCAGCTTTCGACTCGTATATCTCTATCTACGTAGGGAACAAGCTCATTTAGCTCCTGTTTTGAACACATTTGCGAATCGTGTTTTCAGTCACGGCGCGTCCTAGTTGTACATCCGAGCACCCCAATTTCTTCACATTGTTGGCTATACTAACATCGATATCGTGGTGTCTGCTAATGGCTTAATCCATTCATGTCCTTGTCGCGGTAATCCGCACGATACCGCGCCCGTTCGAACAATGGGCAAGACGACACGCTATACGGAAGAGCGTTAAAATGCGTCGTAAAAAGCGCTAGTTTTAATTTTATAGCGCGCGTTCAATTGGTGCCTGTAAAAAAGCGTTTTATTGAAGTTGCATCCTGGATACGAGGTCGCGATGCTCGGATAGCTCTAATTAAAAACTCGCTGCGGGCTCTTGCGAAACCGGGGCTCCGCCGAATTGCGAAACCCAGACTTGCCCTTTGCAAGACTTTTATTACACATTAACATACTGTTTTATTTGAGGGTAAACAAGCGCCAAATTTATGGTTAAGCAAAACGTCGTACTCATATAAACTTTTCTTTTATTTACAGATAGCGTCACGTCGTTACCAACGTTACCTCCCTGTGAAGACTTCTAATCGGAAGACTTAAGTGCCATTGGGAACCAGTTTACCACAATCAGTGATATTTAGCGTTAGGACATAGTGATAGTGCGTAATCGTGATATAGACTTAGTGTTTATTCGTTGACCGATAGTTTTAGCGTGAAACGTAACCAAAAAGAAGCGAAGCTGGCTCCTTACAAGGATATAATGAATTCGTCGAGCATAAGCTCAGCTGTGCCGACGATTAAATGTGAGGACACTTCCCCGTCGCCGACGGCTGCGGTGGGTACGGACGGGGAGTCGGGGGCGTATCTAAGTGTGAACGTGAACCTCAGCGCTGCCATGATGAATCTCCTCGCGGCAGAGGGCGCCGGCAACTCCACGCTACGGACACCTGAGATTGTTAACGATGTCATCACCATGACAAATCCTCTAGATCAGTACAATTACGATAAAAATTCTAGTTTCAAGGTAAATTATATTTAATTTATATTCAAGAATCGTTTTAGATACACGATAAAATGTCGATTTAAAACGTAGTATATCATCTCGTGTCGTTTGATATGATGTAATAAATGCATATGTAATTTAATGGTCTCGTATCGAACAAATCGTCAAAGTAATTACTTTTAGGGACCTTGAAATATTACTTTCTTAAATTCAATTACTTCATCAAACGTTAGAGTAGGAGCACTTAAGATAAAATGCTACATTGCTAGACTTGGTAAAATTTCTATATTAATGATTATGTAATGAGAAACGATATTAAAGGTTAATTATGAAGCCAGTTTTTCAACTTTGCACTTTCAAATTACAAATCGATCAAAATGCAAAAGTGATCCTTATAGTATTTAGGTCCGTTGCACGCGAAATGCTCGTTCGAATGCAAAATAAGCAATTGAATGCTTGCCAAGCATTAGATGCCACAAAAGACCACGTGACTATTAGTCGACATTATAAACATTGTATAATTCTAAGCGCCATGCAATTTGAGGTCATTTATATGACTCCCTAAGACAACTAGACTGACAGACGCCGTTGGTATCTTATGTTATGTCTTGTATTTTATTTATTCAAACTAATTTTGTTGATAGTTGATACAGTACTTTTTAACGTTTCGCTTTAAAAAATAGCGTAATTAACGTTAAATATCGTAGTTGGGAATGTAGAGCGTGAAATGATCACGAACAAAGGGTTAATCTGTTGTGACCCATCTTATTGTAATTGTTGTTACATATAATTCTCTCTCATAAACATATCCGCTCTATTACATAATGTTTTAGGGAATGAGGTTCTATTTAATTTATCTTATACGAATTTTTTTTTTCGATAAAAAGTAGAAGATACTTGTGATTTTAAACGCAATATTAAAGAGTATATAGATTAATGTTCTCAACAAAACAAAATGATAACCTTTTAGAATACGTTTTAGATATATGTTATAACAAATGACAATCTGAATTTACTCATGCAAATAATGTAGTTAATAATGTATTAATATTTGTTTTACGTAAATAATTACAGAACCCTACGATGCCATGACATGGTATTCACTTTCTAACAAATTGTTTATTTATGCAGTTGTAATGAACCTTATCTTATTATTAGATAATAATCAAGACAAACAGACAAATATTTAATTCTCAATCAATGATTTATTTATTATACTTTAACTAATAGTCGCGTAGTTGTTTGCGTTGATACACGTTTATTATTACTCCATTATAAACAAATTGTACAAAAAGTATGGTATAATTTGACTAAACTGCATAAAAATCCACTTTAATAAACATGTCCTCTGTCAAGAACATATAAAGTCCATTTAACAAGCGAGCGGTGACATGAAAAACATTACTAAAAGCACAATGTAGAGTAACATTAAACGAAGATTGTAGAACAGTCTAAAATAATAAAAGACTACGTAATTACAAATCGAACACTTATTGAGTTATAATCAATTGCCTAGAACTACGAGAAGTTCTTAATACAAATGAACTATAGGACTTATCAAAAGCATAGCGTACTTTGGTGGGGCCCCGTATAGAAATTTGTTGAGGTTTTTCCACAAAAGAAATTTTTCATGGTCAAGTATAGTTTACGTAAAATTGCTTCTAACGGAAGCACCGTTAACCCATGCAGAAGAGTATGATTTCCTTTGACGATTTACTAATAACCAACATAAGTGGCAATACGGTTTGTTTAAAACATTAGAATAACATAACCGTGGTCTTCGTTTTTTATGCCTGCCTTATTTATATAATATGAATAATAGTAGACCGAAAAAGGTCGGTTACTATCTGAATCTTTTGGAAACAGTCCTTGTGGTTTAAATGGACACAATTTAAAAATTATAAGGGCCCCTCGTGGCCCGGAGGCTCTGTATAATTGATACGACAGATACGGCGGTAGCTACGCCCCTGGGATTTATAATAAGGGAATTTGTTCATTTAAAATTAATCATTTTCACTTGCCTGATGATGTCTTAAACTTTAAGTGCGTTATTAATAACTGTTATGTTATGTTAACTAATTTTCCTTTTTATTACAGAATGCGATATGTCAAGACTCAAATTCTTCAATGTCTAACAGCTCCTCTGTTACTTCACCAGCATCAGGCACTCCGCCCAGCATACAAAAGGTTTGTTTCAAGTTATAATTACATTCGTTTTTATTATAACAGAAATATGCTTGTTGCGTTTTTTATATCGATACTTTTATGAACTTCCATAGATTTTTGGTAATAAGTTGTTCAATAATCGCAATACTGCATACATTAAGAAAAAGTGCTTATAAATTGGCTTTCTTAATTAACTCAACACGTTGAGATTTAATCTCACGAAATGATGTCTTTTTAGTCTGTCTGAACGTGTTTTGGCTGATCTTCTTAAGAGCTATAGAGAAACTATTTATTACATTAAAGATTATTTAAAAGTTCATTAATATTTCTTTCAAGTGTAAGTTACTTACATTTATAGAATTTACAACTGATTAGTTACTTAACTAATTTTTAAGTGGACTTAAAAGAATAACGTATAATCCTAATTATGTATTTATTTAAGTAAGTGAGAACGCTTTTTTAAATACGTAATATTTAAATATATTTTTTTAGTACTACGTTAAAAAAATGCTCTACAAGTCTACTATATCTAATTATCCATGAGTTATGTCTTTTACGACTAATAAAGTAAATAGAATTTAATCAAGTGAATTTGTCTATCTTTTTATATATAGATATTTATTTGTATTATTGCCACAATATGTAAATTAATTCTCAATGGTCATAGAGAAATAAATATTTCTTTTTTAGACATGAAAAAATTCATACTTTGATATATCCGTAATGTTTGTTAAGATGACATTGAATCTTGTAAACTTTGTTACGACTCCGCCCTCGGTATTTTATAATAATAGGTAGATACATTAAAGACGTTGAGTACAGAATAATAAGATTTGTAATATTTACAAAAATATATTTTATTTCTTGTATGTATGTAAAATGTATAATATCTCTGTAACTAGAATACATTTCAAAAATATTTTTAGCTGAGGCGCCAGCATAACATCATTATTATAGTACTCCTAAATTATTCTCTTTTTTTATTAAAATCATGCAAACGTTTCTTTAAATGTAATCAATGGAATATTCAATGTTTCTTTTTGCATAGAACTTAAACAATGAGCGGACGTTTTTAATGTGAGAAAAATGAACACTTTTAACTATAACAATAATAAAAAATACGATTGCATTTGTCCACATTATCAAGATAGGTATATTATTAAGATCGACACGAGAGCATGCATATTTTATAACGCCATAACCTTGATGCCATCATTAGGTAGGAGTTATATTATATGTTTATAAAAATAGTCTTATCGAGTTTTGATTTAAGTGACTTATAATATTATGTTGAAAACGATTGAGCACGATTTTAAATGTTATTCATTGATTGATTTCTTTAAATAAATATTTGCTTATTAGTTTAGATGATATTTCATAAGAATTAATTCATTATCGTCGTAACCCTGCAATCACGAAATTACGTTCAATTAAATTCACGATTTTACTGTCACGATTTTAAATGATATTAATATATTTTTTTTAATATTGAGATTTAGTTGTATGAAAAGATAAACAAGTTCACAAATAATATTCATCAATGTACTTAAATCATTGTGAACGTAAATATATTCTTAATTTATGTAATTTTACGTATTGATAGATACAAAATTTCTTTTCAGACGTGTTCGGAATTAATAAAGGCTGGTTTAAAGTTATCCATAGAGTCGAAGAGGAAGATGTCAGGCAGCGACACAGATGGAGGATTCAAGCGGCTTAAGAAGGAGGAAAGCGATGATGACTATGATAGCAGTCATACGCAAGCACCTAAAAACGAGGTAATTAAAAATATTCATTAAACCATTATATAAGCTGGAATCAAAGCTAAATCTACCATCTTGGTACACTACAGGCTATAAGTCTGTGTAGAATAATATGTTTTGCTACCTAGTGCAACATGTTTATGCATCTATATATCAAAGCAGCCACGAAACGGCATTAGCGAAAAATATCAAGAAGTTACTTAAAAAACCTGCACTTTTTTTAATGTTCATAAAACAGATGATTACTTTTTTCTGGTCATTATAGAGCTCAATTTTTTCTCTTGGCATATGTGTTATAACAGAAATATGTTTAGTCGTTGTTAGTAAAAGTTATATATATTTCAACATCTCTCAACTTTACCAAAGCTATCATACGAAAATACGGTTCATTCATTTGGTTTCAACTAATCGTGATTTAATTTACAAACGTCATTATGCAATATACAAAATATACGTACAGACATGCATACCAATACCGCCAATGAGGGTATCTACCAGGAACTCATAGTTCATGAAGATTGCGAATCAAAACTAAACTGGCTTTATAGCAACTGAAGAGCATTATAATTCAACGGCTTTATTGAAGTTTTATGAGCTTACAAAGAAGGTTGGCATTGCAAATGTGGCTATGTTCGTGACTTAACTTCCTGATTGAAAGTTGATGACAGGACGATGAGAAATTATTGTCATTGGAAATGAGTTTGAAAGCGAGTCGATGCATTCAGACCATTGTTTGAATGAATGATTTATTTAAAAACGAATTTCGTTTGATGACATAATAACTTGAAGATTATTTTTATTAAGTTTTATTTAATTGGTGTCTCCGCTTTTTTACCGAAATGAGTAAAATAAAAAGAAACGTATTTTGTTTGTGTTATTCATTAAGATTTAATTTATAAATATTTCATAATGAATGAGATGGTCCAGTGGTTGCGTATGCGTTGCGTAGAAAGCGTAAATCTTAATGGATGATTGCAGGTTCAAAATTACTGGCCACCACTGAATTTTTATAAGCTTTATTTATTATTTAGGAAAACAACGTGAGGAAACTTGTATGTGTTTATTTTCAATGAAATTTTGCCACATGTTTGAGCAATCCGCATTTGAGCATCATGGTGAGAAAAAAAATCTAACCGCTCAGTACAAGAAGTATATATAGCTCAGTAGGGCCGAAATTATAGGCGGTTTATAATAAATAAACAGGGACTTCTATTGTTGTTAAATTGTACAATATTATTTAAACTTGATTTTTATTTTTTATAGTTAACACCTGAAGATGAAGAGCGAAGACGGCGCAGAAGAGAAAGAAATAAAATAGCAGCTACGAAGTGCAGGATGAAGAAAAGGGAAAGAACTGTGAATTTGGTGAATGAAAGTGAAGTTCTCGAAACACAAAATATAGACCTAAAGGCGCAATTGAAGGTAGTTTTTTAAGCGTTTTTATCTATAAAACGCGGATACAGGTTATCAGACCATTCATTAGTGTTAATTTAAATGTTAATAGAAATACCGAAATTCGATAAGATTTGGTAAATTAAGTTTTTTTAAACATTTTAAAATTAAAAGTCAAAATCTTCGACATGCTTAATGGGTTTCTAGGTATTTACAAATAAATTTAGTTAATGCGTTCGAAGTATGTAATATTTATTGTATTTTGAATAATTTTTGCGTTTCAGGATCTCGAAGTTCAGAAACGGCAGCTGATTGACATGTTATCACTGCACGCGGCATCCTGCGTCAAGAACAATTCGAATGCGAGGACGTCGCCTTCAACACCCTACAACATGATTCGAACATTTGAATCACCGACAACATTCCCAGTCTCCTTCGACACCCACTCACCGTACATACGGCCAGAGTCAGCGAACATACTCGCTTCAAGCTACACGTGTGCCACACCCATCAACGGAGACTCCATAGACACCATATCGTCACTCGAAACGACGTACTTGACTCCGCAGACAATAGACGTCGAGTACAACAGACCGGACAGTGTCCTTAGTCTTCCTCCAAACTCTGACGCAGGTTATATAACCACTGATGGTTACTTGCCGAAAACGACCACGATTTTGGGTACGATGGAGCCAGAGGCGGAATATTATGAATCTGAGTTAACCTATGTGAGTCCCCAGCAATGCCATAGCTATCCGAGCAACATTCAAGACAGCCAATCAAAACTCAGTAACAATCTAAACGACGGCTGTCTCGTTTAGTGGCGGGCGATATTACAATACGGGGTCCAAAATTACTTTCACACGTATACGTATAGTTTAGACCTTGGAATAAAAGAATGTTTCATCCCTTATTAAATCGCATTCGTTTGAATTTCGATTCGTTATTAAAGCTAGTTATATTTTTTGATGTATTAGAAG